>NW_027642869.1:65000-217500 GCF_032717465.1 Coenobita brevimanus
CCTCACTGATTCAAGCAGTGTGGTGGCGCCGGGAAGATGGTGATGGAAATAAAGATTAGGTTGTTGATGATGATGATGATGATGATGATGATGACCGGATCGAATATATTTTCACTCTGTCTTAAAAACAAAGTCCTGGTGGTGTTATGGTCTAGCTTAGCGGTTGTGGTCACAGCTGGTTCACGTGCTGCGGTCCAGCATTTTGCCATCTGTCATTGCTTGGTTAATAACGAAGCACAGTGTTACATATACTAGTGCTTCTTTTTCTGAGTAACAGCAGTACGAACTATTTACCACATACGTTTTCTGAGTTATGATGCTAACTTTGTCATGTCACCTGATGCTGGCGCTGCCGACTCTGGCTTTCCCATTTTATTGGGACTCTCGCCTTCCAATGGCATAGAGGGTACAGGTCCGTCTGGTTCATCTTGTGTTCTTTCTGTCCCAACACCGGGCCCTGATGGAGAGGATTCACTCAAGGGCATGGCCTGTATTAGCTCCGTGGTGGAGGATACAGATTCCTGTTGTGGCTGCTGCCTGGCCTGTGATGGTTGCATGGGCCTATCTGATACTCGTCCACTTTTCGTGGAACCCTCTCCAAGTCTTCGCAGGGGTACTGGCACAGCCCTTGGCCTACCCGCTGCTACATCTGCAGGGGACTCCCGGTATGCCCACTCTGGTAATTCCAACCTACTCTGATCTGATGTAGAGGATCCACTCAAGGGCGTAGGTTGAGTTTGTACCCTGGTGGAGGAAGATGCAGAATCAGTTGGTAACAGCTGCTGGGCTATACGAGGCCGAGATGCAGACCGTTTTGCCCTACTAGAGGTCTCAGGTCCAGTCACCGTGATGGGAGAGCATCGCTGGAGTATTCGTACTCTGCCAAAAAGTGGGCGACTGTGTGGGGTTTTGTGCTGGTTGTTGTAGCTGCTCAGAATGTGACCTGCGGTCACTTAAATGCACAGAATTAGAGTCTCCATAGTCAGGAGTGTTTGGATCATTGCTAGGGTTTGTGCTTGGCCCTGCATTTTCTCCAGTTGGTTGGTGCATGATTGGGTGAGTTGGTGTCATTAAAGGAGCAGCTGTAAATAACGGAGCCGTGTTGAAGTTAGATGGTGTGATGCAGTCCAAACAAGGGCATTCACTTTCACTGTGCGGCTGGAAAGGAACAAAAGGGATAGGCTGCAGCTGCTGAATGCTAGGATGAGTTTGTGGCAAGAGATGAGCAGCCTGAAGTACGTGATGCATGTTAGGGTCAGTTCTTGTGGTGATGCAGTGCCAGCAAAGACATCCAACCCCTGCAGAGTTTTGGTGGTAATTAACTTCAGGGGGATGCTGGGGATACTGTAGTCCTTGAGGCATCCTGATGTTAGCTCCAACGCGTTCCCGTTGAACTCGAGGGACCCGTCGAGACTCCCGAGTGCCGGGGCCAGTTGACGCACGGCGAGGAGCAGTTTGAGGCCGCTGACGAGTGTTGGCATCTGTTGACGAGCTGACTGCTTGCGAGCTGAGCCTCATGCTTTCTCTCTGTTGCCGGCGAGTACTGGGAGCAGCAGCACGAGGTTGTTGTTGATTGTTGCTCTCCATGGTGGAAACCAAGTCTGTGTGAGGAAAGATGAGTTTATTATCAAGGCCTTCCATAATAACCTCAAGCTAAATAAAACACTGGCAATATTAGAAAGAAAAGGGGCCTAATGGTCATGTGTCTAATCTCTTTATGAGATTTATAAGCTTCAACTCCAGGTCTTTCACCTTAACTTGGCCCTTATTTTCATAATTTTGCAATTTGTTTCACGTAGCTCAGTGGGGAAAAAGAATGCTACATTTCTACATCCTTTCCTTAGCATTTCTTCGTGACTTTTCAGTATATTCTGTTGTAATCTTTTGCTATAGCTTAGCATCCAAGATGGAGATGGATACTTCAGTTTCGTCACCGTGGCCCGTTTTGCCACTTACCCGTGGTGGCCCTGCACACACCAGGTTAAGCAATTACTAGGTCCACCCAGGGGCCAAGCTGATTATTTCCCAGCACCTTGCCGTGGGAAGGACAATGGTCCGACGTTGGTGAGACGGATCCCTAGAAGGTGTTTGTACTGTGTTGTATTTTTAAGATTTACTGTTACTGAAAGACAGTCCCACACAAACCGTTGTTTGCTGTGGTCAACGGGTTTGCTTGACAGACCACGGTTAAGCGACAAAACTCCCCTAACATTTACCAAAACTATATTATAAACTACGATCTAAGCTATTTTAATATAGCCAAGTAGAGAAAAGACAGACCAGCTTAATTAGGAAAGTGAGCGAGGTGGAGGGGTAGACGAGAGGAGGGAACCATGGATGAGATGGATGAAGTAAAGAGAAACAAGTGAGGCAGATATTAGCCGGCGACAAGACAGCCTGATGCAGGAGAGAATGACACTGAGGCGATTCAGTTGTGGCCTCTCAGAATTAAGGAGTCTGATTGTACGTAGACACACTATATCCATATTCTAATTAACTTCCCTGTCTGTAATTAAATAAATTATATAAAAAAGAACAAATTGGCTACAATTCAGAGACTAAAGTGAAGAGTTTGGTTGTGTCAATTCAACGGCCATCCGAACTTAATAAAAAGCACAGAATAACAAAAATTATATAAAACTAAAAATACACCTGAATACACTGAATAGGTTGACTAATTTTCTGTTTCTCCTTTCTGCCACCAGACATTGATCTTGGGAAGACGTCTTGTAGGGGCAGGCCTGACGGAAGCTGTATCTAATCCAGACCAAGAAAATTGAATAAGACTGTCTAGAAAGAGCACCAATAAAGTAATATCCGGATTCAATGGGCGACTCTTAGAAAGGAACCAGCTGAATATGCACAAACGAGAAGACTAAATCGGGCCTGCGAAAATTATATTTAACGAAGCAGGAAAATGCAAGGTACTTGTGTCAAAGATATTCTTTTTTTTTATAAGTCAGCAATTATTTTTGCTGTAACTTTGTTAATTTTGTTATAAGCAACATCTAAGCAGAGGAAAACTTAACTCTAGACAAATTCATTAAGAATATCAAATGCTTTCACAAAATAAGCTAAAAAAGAAAGAATACTGTATCACTCAATCCTTTATTGCCGTATCACGAGCGCAGGGGCCTGGGACTAAGCTACTCAACGAGACATTTAGGGTAACTAGTGGCTTGTCCTCGAGTAGCATCAAGTGAACAGAAACCTCTGACGCTTAATAAATAAATCCAGCTGGAGCATCTTGAGCAACTAGACATACACACACATATACCAGTTTACGGAATCTTAACAGTACAGCAAAATACCGTACATTCACAACCAATTTTCATTCAAAGCTCAATATTATCACCCAGCCTGAACTAGCACATACACAGTGCAGCAGCTAATATTTACAGCCACCTTCCACTCAAACCCAACCTATCTATACAGCACTTCTTCTCACATGATGCGACGTTAACTGGCCGGGGCTGTAGTGAAACAGTTGAGGTGTAGGAGGAAACTGAAGGTCAAATGAAGGACCTGGCAGGCAGGATGGATAGCAGGACCTTCACTCATTCAAATGCACTGTGTTAGTCGGTGCTGCCAAGCTTCACTCACGCTCAGTTAGGGCCTCAATGTAAACAACGAGACAGGAAAGGAGGGAGGTGAAGCACAAACGAGAGGCTGATGATAGGTTGGGTGAGAAACACACACAGCTTCATTAATCCATCATGTAGAGCTGTGTCTGGAAGCTTTACGGAAAACAGTGAGACACGGGGAGAGAAGGAGGCCCCGGAGGTAACGAATAAGTGAGCTCCGTATCCGCAGGTCACACAGCTTCCCCGACACACCAAATGACACAGTGTAAGTCGTGGTCTTGAAACTTGACTCAACTTCATTCAGAGGTTCACACAAAGACTCAGTCATTTGCAACATTATTGTTTTTCTATGTGTATGCGTCAGTTTAGTTAAAGTCAGTTGGTTGTTATTGCTGTGGCCCTGATGGACTGTTGGCCGAAGTTGTCTTTCTGCAGCCAACCATTCTTCTTTCCAGGAACAGGGAGGGAGGCAAAGAACGTTTGTAGAACCGAGCACCTTCACACCTACATCAGTGCCACCCCATGAAGGCGTCCGTCTCCAGCACCAGGTAAAGCACTCTAACGTCATTTACTGATGTTTGAAGATTCGACATAAAAGTTAAAAAAATATTACATCTATATATGTACCGTATACTCGTATAGTTCACTTACTTTAAGCTGAGAACTTTGTCTCTTTAAAACTAATTTCCCTCTCCCACTCACCTTTCTCCATTTCATTCCCCCTCGCTTTCTCGCTCCTCCCTCTCACTGCCCTTTCTTTTTCCCTTACTCGCTCTCATCCCTTCCTCTTTTTCCCTCTCTTTCTGTCACACTTCTCCCTCTCCCCTCGCTCTCTCTCTCATCCTCCCACGCTCGTCGTTTTCACATGAACTTCTGCTGCTAGTTATTGTTCCTGTCTGGCTCTTACTTTTAGCTTGGGTTAAGTTTGGTCAGGATTTCTCTCTCTCTCTCTCTCTCTCTCTCTCTCTCTATCAAGGCCCCAGGTAAGACGTAATGACCCCACCGGTGGTCTGTAGCCAATTAGTAGGTAACGTGGTGTGGGTACTTAATGACAAAAGAGAGAGAGAGAGAGAGAGAGAGAGAGAGAGAGAGAGAATTGTCAGCATCATGGAGTAATGAGGGTGACGAGGGGGGGGGGTGGAGACAAGAACGAGATGAGAGGGAGAAATAAAATTGGATCGAGGAATAGGATGGGGTAAGAGGGAGGGATAAAGAGAATTGTGGGGAAGAAAATAGGCGAGAGGGACCGACTGAGAGGATCGTGGAGAGAAATGAGGTTAGAGGGACGGATAGAGAGGATCGCGAAGGGAAATGAGGGGAAAGGGAAGAGTAAAGAGGATCATGGAGAGAAAAGAGATGAGAAGGAGGGATAGGGAAGGCAGTGGAGAAAATGAGATGAGAAGGACAGATAGGGAAAATCATGGAGAGAAATGAGTTGAGAAGGAGAGATAGGGAAGACCTTGGTGAGGAATAAGACGAGAGAAAGGGGAAGAGGGGATGGCAGAGACCCCTTAAGTGTAAGTGGTGCGGAAAAGTGGGAGAGTGAGGAGGAAAGACATGGAAAAAGATTCATGGATTGGCGATGTTTTAGGTGGGTGGGAGATAAAGTCTTCCTGCCTGCTGAGATAGAGGTACAAACGTTTAAAGTGAGAGTACTGGGGCGTGGAAAGAGGCTGAGAAGAGATAGGGAAACATCTTTAAGAGCGGAATGAGGTGACAGAAATAGATAATTTGGTAGAGGGGGGTCAATTTCATTAAATTTAACCCAGTCTCACTTTTCCTATCCATACTTAGTCTTACTGAACCCCGCCTAACCTCCAGTGACCTAGCCCAATCTAAATTTACCCAGCCTACTCTTACTAAAGCCCTGTCCACACGAGCGAGCAATGCCCTCGGGCACAAGCGAGCAGTTTGCCTGTTGAGGGGCTCACCGCTTGTGCCCGCGGGCAAATGCGTAAATTGCCCGTGGCAATTTACGCATTTGCCCGCGGGCACAAGCGGTGAGCCCGTCAACAGGCAAACTGCTCGCTTGTGCCCGCGGGCATTGCCCGCTCGTGTGGACGGGGCTTTAGTCTCACCCAACCCAGTTTAATTATCTTAAACTCACATCATCTCACCTAACCTTCAAGTAACTAACAACCTAACCTAACCTACCCTAACGCATCCTATCCATATCTTAACCGACCTAATGTCACCCAGTCTCACTTAACCTAACCATACCAAGCCCAGCCAGGCCTAAAATTACCTAATCCAACCCAACCCAGCCCAGCCAAACCTAACATAATATAATCCAACCTAAACATATCTAAACAGACGTATTCCAACCCAATCTAACCTAATCCGTCAATAACTAATCGAGCTGAACCCAACCCAACCTATAATGACCTAATCCAACCATTCCCAGCCTAAACTAACCTAACCTAACTTCACATCGGCCATCCAAACCTTCACTAAAAGTCGATGTGGTCTCTGAAAGTCTACGGATGTCACACTCAAAGTTTGGCAGGTTTATGTGGTCTCTGATAGTACAGTATACGGATGTCACACTCAAAGTTTGGCCCATTCTGTGTGCAAGTGATATGTGTGTGTGTGTGTGTGTGTGTGTGTGTGTGTGTGTGTGTGTGGAGGGAAGCATCTTGTAGTTGGGCACCTGTAGTAGTGGCTGCCAGGGGAAATAACCAGATGGAGTTGAACACTTAACTTTTTTATATGTTGCTTTTATGGACTCACACCCTCACATGTCACCACCAGGGAAATAATACCGAACCGTCTTTACTGTACTATGCTTGGGCTGACACACACACACACACACACACACACACACACACACACACACACACACACACACAGGTAAGCACTATCTTGGGATCACCTTGGAAATCTAATCAAGCGACGGAGTGAATTAACATCCTAATAGACGTCTGGGGGCGACTGTTTACACCACACCACACCACACCACACGAACCACGCCACACCACACCCCACCACACCACACTACACGAACCGCGCCACACTACACCACACCACAGCACACGAGCAGCGCCACACTACACCACGCCACACCACACCACACCCGACAACACCCCACCACATCACACCACACTACCCCACACCACACCACACCATACTGCAATACACTACAATACACAACACTACACTACACTGCACTACACTACACTACACAGCACTACACTACACTACACTGCACTAGTCGTAGAGGGTAGAGAGAAAACAAAACAGAGAAAAGGAAAGGGCTCGTGGAAGCTGTACTCTCCCTGTTTCCTCTTTATCTTTTACCAACTCTCACATAATATATATTTCCTCGACTATCACTTCACAAATTTGTTTCTCCGCGATACTTACCATTTCAAACTGTCCTTAACCAACACGACCCAAAGCATAATTCCTATAGTTGAACTTGGTATACCGTGATGTGTGTGTGTGTGTGTGTGTGTGTGTGTGTGTGTGTGTGTGTGTGTGTGTGTGTGTGTGTGTGTGTGTGTGTGTGCTTCTTCCCCACCCATGCGTCACTCTAACACCTCGCTAACTCACCCTGTCTATGTGTGCTCGCATGTGTGTCGTATTGAGAGTGTTGTGTGTCGAAGTGGTGTTAGTATTCCTGTGGTGTGGTGTGGTGTGCATGTACTGAGTTGTGTGCGTCGTGGTGAGTGTGTTGCGTCTGCTAGAGAGGTGTTTGTATATGTGTGTTGTGGCAAGACAGTATGGATGGAACCAGGAGAGACAGGACGAGACAGTGATAGACACGAGGAAAGGCTAGAGAGACTGGCACCAATGAAATGAGAGACAGGAAGAGAATGAGAGGAAGGGAGGGTGAAGCAGAGGGCAAGAGAGGGGGTAGGATGATGGGGAGGGACAGAAAGGTAGGGGGCATTGGAGAGGGAGAGGGAGAAATAGGAGGGGAGGGACAGGTGAGGATGGGGAGAGGGAGAGTGGGAGAATTAGTGGAAGGGACAGGGAGAGACTGGGAGGGAGAGAGGGAGAATGAATGGAGTGGATAGGGAGGAAGGGAGAGGCAGAGCAAATTTCATAAGGACAAAGAATAAGGCATTGAATGGGAAAGGGGGTCCGAGAATTGAACGCATATTTTCCTGGCGACGGGACACAAAGGTATTGAGAATGGGGTGATGGATGGTGAGGGGGTAAGGGGGTGTGGGGGAGGTGATATTGCCCCCTCCCTCATCCCCCCCAGTCATCCTCATTACCCCCCTGACACCGATGACTATCTCAGTGACGGGAACCTGCACACACCTCAGGGGCCTTGTCAAGCTGAGGACCGATCAAGGAGGCACCACCACAAAAACACGCTTCATTTGCACACACCATAAGCAAACTGACTCACTGGAGACAGAGGGGATTTTTATTCAACCCTCTCGTGATCGGAACAACTCTAGTATTCTATCCCAGCCACTACCAGACGATTTTATTTAGCTGGGAGCGAGTCATAGGAGCCTGAGAGAATAAGAACATTTTATTTTAAACACCAGAAAAAAAAATAAAAGGGAACTTAGCAATGGTGGTCAGTCCTTACCTAATATAATTTCAATATGTCCTCTCCCCAGCGACTGTCGATAATTTGATAAGAGTTTGGAATGTGGGCGTTATCTGATCCTGCTGACAAAAACTAAAGAAAAAGAAAGAAAGTAAAGAAAGGAAAAAGAAAATGCTAATAATAATAATAATAATCCCAGCTCCATTTGTCTACGTCAGCAAATTATATCAGACAATTTATAATGGCGTCAGCGTCCTGTGTCTGGCCACTCGAAGTAATGGCTGTTCTTGTGATATTAATTTGTTTCCCGACTGTGACCAACATCATTTTGGAAGAATTTTGGATGATTTATGCCAACACTGGATGCTGCAAATGTGTGTATTAAGTCATGGTTATTGCTGATTGCGTAATTATTTGTAGTATGTTTTCCATTTATGTCCAATTATAGAAAGTTAACTCTAAATACCGTTCATAAATACTTGAATAACGAATTAATAGACACAACAATAATAACGAAATTAATAATGAGTAATAGGGAAATGAGTAATAGTGAAACGAGTAATAGTGAAATGCTTAATGGTGAAATGAGTACTAATCATGGCCACAGAAGCGACAGCAAAGGCAGGTAATGTTAACCCCTTCATGGCTTTGACAACTTCCGTATAAAATTCCATCTAATGCCAAACGTCTACATGCTTCTCAGAGAGAGTCACAGGAGCCCGAGAGTGTTAATACTTAAACAGGTAATCATTATCAAATTCTTCGATTTTTTCCCATATTTTTTTGGCTTGGTTGTGTACTTTAATATTCAAGGGTTTGGTTTTGGTGATTGTATGTATTTGTTCTGTAGTTAAGGTGTAGGGGTAGTGTTGGTTGGTTGCAAATCGGAGAGCCTTATTTTGAATTGTTTGTAGTTTCCTTAGTTGAGTGTGGCTGAAGGTGTGTGTAGGGATGGGTGGATATTCGAGGATGGGAAGAACAAGTGCTTTGACTAGGTGGGTTTTAATTTTTATTGGCATGTCTTTGAATCTGTATAATCGACTGAGTGCTCCAGTGGCTTTTTGTCTCCTGTCATTTGTGCTAGCGAGGTAGCCTGTTGAGTTGATCTTGAAACCTAGTATTTTCCCTTCCTCCTTAAATTCAGTTAATTCGTCATTAATTATTAGTGGCTCTTTTCTTTTGTTTGCTAGTTGAATTACTGACAATTTATTAATGTTTGTTCGTATTTTCCACTGATTTTCATAAGCGATTTATTTTCTCAGCTTCTTGTTTGGTTCTGGAATTCATAACGTTCCTTGATGGGCCTGGGTAGTTTACGATCTGGGTAATATCGTCGGCATAACTGATATTTATGCCGTGTGTTGCTTGAGGGGTGTTACTTGTGAAGATGGTGAAAAGAGTTGGGGACAAGACACTTCCCTGGGGTACACCACAACCCAGGGCAAAGCTGGCACCAGTGTAATTATTTATCTTAATTTTGGCTTTCCTATCATCTAAAAAATCGCATAGGATTTTCTCAGTTATTGTAGGGAGGTTAAGGTGGAGGAGTTTGTGTTTAAGACCGAGGTGCCACACCTTGTCCAAGGCTTTTGTGATGTCCCTGAGGACCACGTGACACTGACCCTTGTTGGCTTTGTTTATTGCAATATGTTCTGTTGCGACGGCGATTGCATGTGTGGTGCCTCTGTGGAATCGGAACCCGTATTGGTTTGTATTGTATAAGTCATTGCTTTCTAGGTGTATTCTTAGTCTGTTGTTAATTATTCGTTCTAGGATTTTTCCAGGGACTTCTAATAGAGATATTGGTCTGTGGTTTTCTACTAGATGAGGATTTTTATTCTTTTTAGGGATTAACTTTATTGTTGCTTCTTTAAACTTGTCTGGGAAATATCCAGCTGAGATGGTTGCATTAAATATGTGTCTCAGAGTTTCTTTGGCTATGCTGGGGAGGTTGGATAGAATAGTTTTGTTGACTCCGGTTTCTCCTGGGCAGGTTTTTCTCATGTTTTTTATGATGGCAGTAATTTCTCCTTCCGTGATGGGGGAGGTAAAGATTGTGTCAGAATCTAGTCTGGCTGGGTCTGCTGAATGATATGGAGTGAGTCTGTCGTGGTTGTTGATTAGATATTCTCTTACGTTGTTTTCGTGTGTTTGGTCGTTTTGTTCTTCGTCCTGTTCTTGAAAAATGGATTCCCAGTGTGATCTGTGGGTGTTTTCTTTTTCTGAGGGGGAGTGTTTTCTTTCTCCGTGGGGGTCAAGTATGTAGTGTGGGTCGGGGTTAGAGTAGCCTGAGAGAGTTTTTATTTTTCGCCAGAAGATGGTGGGGTCGTTGTATGAGTTGGCGGTGTTGGTAATGATGCTGGCCCAGTGTGTGTTATGTTCTGTCATTAAGGATGTGTGCAGCTGAGCTTGGAGCGCTTTGTATTGTGTGAAGTGTGCTCTTGTCCAGCCGTGTGTTTGGGAGTGTGATCTAAGTGCATTGTATTGTTGGATGAGAATCTGTGTGTCTCTGCTGTGTTTTGGATGTGTTATTGTTCTGTAAGAAGTTGTGGGGATGTTGTTATTGATTGTAGATTTGATTGAGGAGTACCAACTCTTGAGGGACTGATCTATGTCTTCGAGTGTGCCTTCTTCAGGGTTAGGGAAGTTTGTAAAAGCTGTACATAATTCTTGCTTGAAATCTTCCCAGTTGGCCAAGGAGAAATTGGGTCTGGGTGGAGTGGGGACAAGTATTGGGGCAGAGGAGATTGTAGCAATGATAGGGGTGTGGTCGCTGGTAGTGAGAGGCCCAGGGGAGAAGTAGATGTTGTGATGTGCATTCATGTTACTTAATGCTATGTCTGGGGTGGTGGTGGAGTTGTGGGAATAGTATGTGGGGAAATGGGGTCCTATAAATCTTATTGTGGTGTCAGAGATTAGTCTGGCTAGTTGTCTCCCGACGATGTTCGAGTTCCTATTACCCAGGAGATGGTGTCTGGCGTTGAGATCTCCTATAAGATATACAGGAGTGTTCCTTCTGAATAGGTTTATGAAATCCGAGGTTGGGAGGTATGGTCGGCTAGGAGGGAGGTATGCTGTGGCAATGATGATTTTGCCCGTGTGTGTTTGGATTTCTGCAGCTAACATATCGGAGATGAAATGATCAAGGATTTTGTACTGTAGGTTGTTTTTTAGTGCTATGGCTGTTCCGTCCATGGGGCGGTTATAGAAATTTCTTTTGTGTATGGAGTAGCCTGGGATGCGTAGAGAACTGTGTGTGGGGATGCCATGGCTATTTATTAAGATGATATCAGGGTCAATGTTACGGTAAGTGTTGATTAGTCCTAGTCTACGACCAGACCAGTTCAGAACGTTGTGCTGGATAATTTTCATGTTCTATGTCTTTGAGGTCTAGCCTGGGCGGCTTGAGATGTCTTGGTATGGGATTCCAGTCCTTGAAGAAGGAATCTTTCTTCCTCTGTGTTTGCCGGTCGGATCAAGTGCTGGAAATTGTCAAATTTTTCCGAGATTGTTCTTAATTCGTTGACAGCAGAGTCTGAATTCATTATTTTGTTGTTATGTTTTACTAGGGCTTTGTTCTCTTTGATGGCTTTTGTAAGTTCACGGTGTTTGTATTCCTTGTTGGGCTTCCATATTGTGGGGAGGACTGCCACTTCAACTGCATCGTCTTTCCGGTTTAGTTCTTGGTCCTCTTCCTTTTCATTTTCTTCTTCTTCTTCTGAGGGGCTTGTGTGTCCGTCAGAGTCCGAGTTAGCTGCATGGGCTGCGTCTTCGTTATTGTTGTGGGAGTGGGTTGCCCCTTCCTGGGCAAGAGTTTCTATTCCGTTAAGGGGGGAGTCAGTTGATATTTCTCCTTCATTTCCTTCTTCAGTGTAGGAGGTTGGGGGTGGTCTTGAGGAAGGATCTGGGGAATATGAGGTTTCATTAGGTGGGGGGAAAGGCAGGTTTATTGTTGTTTCTGGAATGACTGCTCTGATTATTTTTTCCGAGGGGGGGTTAGGAGGAAGTTTCACTACTGGAAGTCCGTTTAGTATGCAACTTTGTTCAAGTATCTTGTTGAAGCATCCTGGGGTTGCTAGTTCATGCATGTGTGCGTTTAAGATCACAACCATGTAGTCTGAAAACTTGTTGGTGGGTGTAGTGTTTTGAAGGGCTTCTGTTGGGAGGTTTGGGGAGTTTTTTGTTGCTTGGGCGAAACTTGTTCCTGGGCGGATTGAGGCAGGAGATGGGGTTTGAGGTGTGTTTATGGTGCTTTTTACTATTTTCTTCCTTCTGGGGCATTTCATAGCTGTGGTGCTGTGCTCTCCTCCACAGTTTATGCATTTTTTTGTGGCTGACTTGCATTTACTCCATCTGTGTTCAGTGGAGGTGCATTCAGAGCAGGCTGAGTAGTCCTTGGGTTTGGGGCAGTCGTTGGTAGAGTGAGAGTTTAGTTCATAACATCTCATGCAGACGGTGACGTTAATGAACTTCTCGGCTTGAATTTGGTGTCTGCTAATACATATATGGAATAATTTGAGGCCTTCCATAGCCTTCTCAGCCATTTTTGATTCTTCAAATTCGATTTTCATGGTATTTCTCTTACCGAATTTGGATATCTTGGTTACTTTGGCCCAGGTGTTCTTTTCCGTGAGTTCGTGTTCTATTTCTTCATGAAGCAGTGTCCTTCCTCCTGAGTCTTATAAATAGAATTTGGAGAGATTCGTCCACTCCTGCTTCTTGGCGGGGGGCTGTTGTCCTACCGTTTCACAAGCCAGGTATTGCAGGTCACCATCTTGGTTTGCGTGGTAGGTTGCCTTTACTGATTATGGAATTTTTCCGTATTGGTGCCACCTTGTTTCCCTCATATCCTCAAGAGGAGGGAGTGCCTCAAACTAGTGTCCTTAGTGTCACCGTCTTTGCTAAAGTTCAGGAAGATTTTGTTGGCTCTGTTCCGGAGGGAGTGTCTGCCTCGCCGTATCCTCGCTATCCACATCCGTTTGGGTACAGGGTGAAGGCTGCCATGGGGGATGTGGATGTTCCAACCTTTCTTGTTTGTCCTGTGCGTGTACCAAGGATGGCTCCCTGGCTCCTCTCAGGGGTGCAACCGTGTGTTTACTTTCCTGAGAGAGGGGCCTTTCTTTCCTCACAGGCGGCTCTTTGCTATTTTTTTAGAACATGCTTCCTCTCACAGTGTCTCGATTCTCGTATGTACTGATGGATTGAAATCCCGTGAGGGGACAGGCTTGGGTGTTATATTTCCCGATTTCATTCGTGGTAGGAGTCTTCCCCATCGTATCTACTTTTATCGCAGAACTTACTGCTATTTTACTCGCAGTCAAATTGATATTTAGCTTTCCTCCTGTTTGTTATACAGTTTTTAGCGACTCTGCCGATCTCCATTTTGTGTTTTCCCGTCCAATCCTCTTTTGTTGTCTACAGTGTTTTAGAATGGCTGTGCTTGCTAGGGACTGCTTTGTGGTTTTGTACCATTGTGGGCAATGAGCATGCTGACGCTCTGGCAAAGGCTGCTGCCTCTCGCCCATCCTCACCTCTGCCCTGCCTCGCTCAGTGATATTCATCTAACCACTCACTGTTTGCTCCCACTGGCAGAGTAGGTGGGATGCGGTGGGGGCCAACAAAATGTGTGATATTTGTGGGTAAACGGGCCCCTTCATTTGCCGAGGTCTGAATGCAGGTGGGAGACGGCTTTATGCTGGCTCCGAATGGGCCATTCCTGGTTCTCTCATTGATTTTTAATGGAGGACTCTCCCCCTACTTTCTGTGTGAAATGCTTCGTCCCCCTGACTCTTCGGCTTTTGCTGATGGTGTCCACTGTTGGGGAATTGCGCCATCGTTACCTCTCTGAGCACCGGGCAGGAGAGAGATTGTAGTCTTCTGTTGGTACTTGGAGAAGATGCTTGTTGTGGTGGAGGGGGAAACCTTTGCTTGGTGTAGGCAGCTGCACTACCGTGTAAAATTTAGTATACAGTGGTTTTAGTGTTCTTAGTGTTTTTCTTGTTTTAATTATGAATTGTATTTTGTTTGTGTGTGTGTGTGTGTGTGTGTGTGTGTGTGTGTGTGTGTGTGTGTGTGTGTGTGTGTGTGTGTGTGTGTGTGTGTGTGTGTGTGTGTGTGTGTGTGTGTGTGTGTGTGTGTGTGTGTGTATTTCATATTTTCGAGTGCTTTTATTCTCGCTATCGTCCGGCGGCATATGACCCTGGTTGTTGTATAGCCAGATTTTATTGTATATACTTATTCAGTTCAGTTTACCCTACCCTACTCTTCTCAACCCAACACTAGCCTACCTTAGCCTACCCTACCCTACCCTGCCCTGCCATTGCCGACCCAACTCTACCCTACTTTAACCTACCCTCCCCTGTACAGCCCTTTCACCACTACATTACTTTTCCTGTTTTCTTCTCTCTACCTTCGGATGATTTTCTTCACCTCTACAGTAGAGAGAAATTTCGAACTGGAAGGGTTAAATACTGCCATCATCAACCCCATCTCTGTCAGGGGATCTCCTAAGTTGAATAAAATCGTGCGGTCAGCTAGGACAAAGTAAATAAATCGTTCTTGGTCTGAAGGGTTAAATGATTCTGTCCCGTCATCCTAAGAGGGTTTTCTGAAGCTGTAGGATATCGTCAGAAGCTAGCAAAGTGTAAAAGTGACATCCCCAGACCGAGAGCTCAGCGTCCAGCGCTCCGCAGTTCAGGTCCCAGAGGTGGACAGATGTTTTGACGTGTAGACGTTACCAGGGCGTAGTTTGGTGGCCTACCCTTAAATATTCTGGACTAATGGTGGTCTAGCCTCGTGCCCCTGCGCTCCACCACATAAAAAAAAAATAAAAAGGAAAGCCAAGGGTCATGAATGAACTAAAGGACTGAACTAAGCGGGGAAGAACAAAAATCGTAGAGAAGATCGCCCCAAATTTGATGAGACAGTGTAGTATAACTGAGTGAAATAGGCGTTGGATATGACGGAACTAAACGGCAGTTATACCCACCTCTCTTCTGTACCCTACACTATCCTGATTCAGCCTACCCTACCCTACCCAGCCCTATACTACCCTACCCAGCCCACCACCACCCAGCCCTATCTTACCCTGCCATAACCTATCCTACCCTCCCCAACGCAACCATAACCTACCCATGCTTACCCTCGCCTGCCGTAATCGACCCACCTCTATTCAACCCTGCCATAACCGACCCATCCCTACCCTACCTCGGCATAATCAGCCCAATCTAACCTCACCCTGCCAAAACCGACCCAGTCCTACCCCACCCTGCCAAAACCGGCCCAATCCTACGCCGTCCTGCCAAAACTAACCCAACCTTACCCCACCCGGCCATAACCGACCCAACGCTACCCCACCCTGCCACAACCGTCCCATCCCTACCCTACCTTAACCAAACCAGTCTTATCTAACTCATTGTCCACATTAACACTTTTTTCCATTTTCATCTTTCTTCCTCCAGACGATTTTCTTCAACTCTGGAGAGAAATTTCGTACTGGAGGGGTTAGATACAGTCACCATCAACCCCTTCACTACGAGGGGATCTCCTAAGCTGAATAAAATCGTCCGGTTACCTAGAACAAAGTAACTAAGTCATTCTCTGTCTGAAGGGGTTATTGTGTCTGTCCCATCATCCCGAGAGGGTTTCTTTAAGCTCCAGGAAATCGTCTAAAGGTAGCAAAGTGTAAACATGACGTCAGCATTTGTTCTAGGCGCCACAAATCGAGTCCCGGAGGTGAACAAAGGTTTTTATATCATATAGACGTTTTATATTTTATATTTTGCAACTTTCAGAGGCATTTACTCAGCTTTAGGAGTCTTATGGATAGGCTCAATCAAACGTATCGAACCTCCCATGTTAGAAAAAATAGCTTACAGAAATGCGTCCTCGTACTGAAGGGGCGGAATGGACAGATCGAGTGACTAAGATATTGAATTATGTATATGACTGGTTTTGTTGTTATTATTATTATTATTATTATTATTATTATTATTATTATTTCAGGCAAATGTCCCAGGCTTCTAGACTGGCTGACTAGCGAATATTATTAAGTCTCCCGTGGCTCCGTGCTCCTTCCACTCAAGAGCCTGCACTTCACGCATTCCACGCACAAGATGGCGCCACCGCTGCATTCCTGCGAAGACGAGAGGTCAAGAGGACGACACTTGCTTTTTGTTTGTTTGTTTACTGTAATTGCTTAAAGTTGTGATCCCTCCAACTTGAATGCTCAGTTGTAACTATAGATAACTAGAATACGATGCTAGTCACGAAGAAGGGCTATGAAAAGATACAGAGCTCGTAGTATTGGCTGGATGAATCACTCTTGCGTGATAATCAAAGACGGTGAATAAAACCCACACTTGTAGACGAAGAATATAATTACCAAACAGTTTCGGTGGACACTGCCACCATCTTCAGTGGTCAAGATAGTGAGAGGGAGTGACATACTGATTATACAAGGGTTCCTTTTTATGCCTGTGTGTGTGAAAGGGTGGGGTAAAGGTGAGGTGGGGTGGGGTAGATTGTAAGCGGGGATTAACCCAAGGGGATTTTGGGGGGCCATTACCGGACAGGTCAGGTGTAATTCCTATCTGTCCTTACCTGTTTCGTAGCTGTACGGGACATGTCCCTACCTGCTACGACACAGGTAAGGTCAGGTCTAGATAGGAATTACACCTGACCTGTCCGGTAATGTCCCCCCCAAAATCCCCCTTGGGTTAATCCCCGCTTACAATCTACCCCACCCCACCTCACCTTTACCCCATCCTTTCACACACACACAGGCATAAAAAGGAACCCTTGTAGTGTCAGTATGTCACTCCCTCTCACTATCTTGACCACTGAAGATGGTGGCAGTGTCCACCGAAACTGTTTGGTAATTATATTCTTCGTCTACAAGTGTTGGTTTTATTCACCGGCTCGTAGTATTTTTTCTTTTAACTAAGATACATGAAATAAGCTGCAAAAATACGAAAATACGAGCTTACTTAATGTAAATGAATTATAGTACGTTCAGGATGGAGGGAAGGCATTTTGTATTTTGTTTGTGATGTTATAGTGTCTCTCAGGATCCTAGGATCCTCTCTCGGCTGAACCAAATTGTCTGGCGTCAGCTGGAACATGATGCTAGAGTTATGTCGGTCGTGATGGGGTTAATGGTGACGGTATTGACACTGTCAGGCTCCTATGACTCACTCAGTCGAATAAAATCGTCTGAGTCAGCTGAAATGGGGTACTAGAGTTGTCCCAAGCACCAAAGGGTTAAGATTCTTAACCCTCTGGTGCTTGGGACAACTCTAGTATTCCATTCCAGCTGACAGACGATTTTGTTCGGCTAAGTGAGTCATAGGAGCCTGACAGTTACTACACTGTCACCATTAACCCCCGCATGACCGACATAACTCTAGCATCATGTTCCAGCTGACGCCAGACAATTTGGTTCAGCCGAGTGGGTCTGGGGCCTGGGGGGCACTAAATGAAAATATCCAAAAAATATTAAAGGGAGGGCTATATCAATTTTGCCACAGGAGGTATTACCAAAATTGGACTTTTTAATAAAACCCCCTCCTCTCTCACTCCCTGTGTTTTGTATATGTTCCTCTCTGTCTGCCTGTGGTGTGTCTGTCCCTCCCTCTGTGTGTGTGTGGTGTGTCTGCTGTGTGAAGGTGGCTGTGTACGTGTCGTGTGTGCCTTGATGTGTGTATGTATGTAGTAGTGTGTGTGTACTGTGTGAAGGTGGCTGTGGCTATGTACGTGTCGTGTGTGTCTTGATGTGTGTATGTAGCAGTGTGTGTGTGTGTGTGTCTTGATATGTGTATGTAGCAGTGTGTGTGTGTGTGTGTGTGTCTTGGTGTGTGTATGTAGTAGTGTGTGTAAGTGTCTTGGTGTGTGTGAGCTGAAGTGTAAGGGGCCTTGTGGTTTTAAGGAAAGCCTGCTACGCAAACTTCCCTCAGCCACATTTTAAAGAAACCTCTATCACACCGGGACTTGAACCCGGGTCCTCCTGATCAGCAGGCCAGCACCATGCTGACCATGCTACCGCGGCCCCACTAGTATATCGGCTAAAACTTCTACTGTATTTTATTTCTTTACATGTTACAAAAAATGGGAAATTGAACAACATGCACAGACTAAACTCAATTGTCATGTACCTATTAATGTCGCTTTAGGAGGAGATATCTCGAAATTCCCTGAGCTACTTGGAATACCTAAGCCTGCAGTTTAATGCTAATCATGAACAAGTGCTATGGAAAGAATATAGAGCAGTTGCTACTTATATAAAGGGAGAAAGTAAAAACTGGAACTTAACTGCTAACCAACGGCAGGACTTAAACGATTAACCATATATTACATAAACTTAACACACTGAGTGACACAGAAACTAAACATATGATACAAATTCTTTAATGAAACTTATAATGAGAGTACAAATGACAAAATATACACTGCACAGGAAGACAGTACAGTACTCATTGGTTATACCTTCTGTGAGAACTGAGAATGAAAGCCTATCTGTTGTACCGATTTATAAACGGAAGAGATGAATCGCTAAATTTGATCCACAGTAAAAAATAATAATAATAATGAATACATAAAACAATAAAGACAAACCATATAGACTACATGTCCACCCTAAACTGACAAAAACCTGGCATCTCTCCACCTTGAATGCTGAGCTGTTTCTAGAGATAAAGACTAGATTATCATGCAAATCACAATGAAGATCTATGGGGAGGATGCAAAACCATAATACTGTCTTATTCTGCCACTTAGATACAGGAACTAAGCAGCAGAAGGACTAAAATTTGTCAAGGTGAGCCAACTACAATGACACAGATGAAGTCTGAGATTATATAATGTGTAATCATGAACTGATTGCATCATTCAGTAAAGATTACAAATGGAAAAGCTATCAAATCTGAAAGTGTAAGTACTATACAAGATATGATTAACCTTGTACATCCATATTCTGAGATATGCTTCCTATATCATAGCCTACACACAAATTCATCCCCCTCAACAGTAATGGTATATTCCTGCTGTCTCCTGACTTCCAATCAACTTATGAAACCTCTCTCCTAATTACAGTACAGTAATATGTTAATGAAGGCTGCTAGTAATTACCTTCAGTATGATAATTCTTATTTAAAGGTAGCAGCAATGGCTAATGAAGGATGTAAGGTATGCAGTCCTTCCAGGTCAATATACTATATCTCCAATCAGGCTTTATCCAGTGTCTCTCCTACACATGTTAATACCTTCAGTCTTCACTAGTTTAACTCACAGAGCAGGTTTTTTTTTTTTTTTTTTTTTTTTTTTTTTATGCCATCTCATGATTATATTTAGCTTTGTATAGACTTCTGGAAGTGTAGTGGTTAGGCACAGCCTCACTGAACTCCTGCAATAGCAGAGACTTTGCATAAGTTGAATAAAATTGCCTTCTGGCACTATGAATAAACTGAAAAGGGCATCACAGGGATTGCAAGAGTTAAAGGGACTCGCGGAGTTTATATCCCCGATGTAAACAAACTACCCATTAGTTTTTACACACATCCCCTCATTTTTTCCAGCCAATTAACCTACTATGCCTGCCCATGTACAGGATCACATTCGACCTTAAAACCTAAACAGATGGTGTGAATATCGGGGGATTTAAGTAGCACTGCTTACTCCAGTTTAAAGGGACATCTTGGTCACCTGGAGATACACACCGCCGTATATCATCCTTATAGCTAATAATTACAACTTACATCAGCCGACTACACCTCTCGATAATGACAGCAAACACTGATAAACACATGGGCATAAGAATTACCATAATATTATAGAAGTAGACTAACACAGTAAAGAATAAAATCTTCACTCATCTCCAGCATCTCTCAACGTTGCTCCCATAATGCACCAGTGACGTCACACTTCAAATTAAATATTTACTTATTAAATTTTAAGAAGAAAATTTCGTGAATATATTATCAGTCTTTTAAACATTAATTTTCGTGCAAACTGAATAGAGAGGTAAGTAAAGTGTTTCTTGTTAAATTAAAGATAACCCCATGAATCAGTGGCATCATCATCTCTCTCTCTGAAATTCCATACAGAGTACCAGAGTAGGATCACTATTTACTGTCCTGCCGATATATCTCTACAGTTTTACAAGGGGATTTAAAAATAAACGGCCTGGTGGTGGTGGCAGGGGATAAAATTTTGCGATACCAGTCTCTAATCTGCTGCCATTCCCTACAGAACCTGAGCATAATAGAAGAGAAATTAGCCCAGGTTGATGCAGCAATTCTTAACTCAAAATTGCCCCAAGAACAACTTTCTGAAGTTTGTCAAACATTTCATGCAACACCCTGTATGGGAAATTTGGATAAAATATTGGTGATATAATTCCCTAACTGTGTGCCATTCCCAACAGAATCTGAGCAGTCTAATGAGTCCACGCTTTGAAGGTTGGGTTGAAACAGGGATGTGTCATGTCTCCATGGTTGTTCAATCTGTACATGGATGGGGTAATAAAAGAGGTACAAGGTAGGGTAGTGGATGTTGGAGTGGCCCTGGTGAGAGAGGGTAGTGTTTGGAAACTCCTGTACTGTTGTTTGCAAATGATACTGTGTTGTTGAGTGAAGACGAAGGAGAGCTGCAAGGCTTGGTGGATGAGTTTGGGAGAGTGTGTAAGAAACGGAATCTAAAGGTGAATGTAGGGAAGAGTAAAGTGATGGTCTTTGAGAGAGGTGAAGTCAGTGAATGTACAGCGAGGTTGGATGGTGAGGAATTGGAAAATGTGAGTACGTTTAAGTACTTGGGTAGTGTGATGAGTAAGGATGGAGGTTTGGAGGGTGAAGTGCTTGAAAGGGTACAGCAGGGAAGAAAGGTTGCTGGTTCTTTGAAAGCAGTGATAAGAAACAGGGAAGTGAGCATGGAAGTGAAAAAGTTACTACATGACAGTATTGTGATACCAACTCTAACGTATGCAAGTGAAGCTTGGACGTTGTTGGAAGGACACAAGTCAAGAGTGAGAGCAGTGGAAATGAGTTATTTAAGAGGAGCCTGTGGAGTCACATGGAGAGACAGGCTGACGAATGAGGATATAAAGGAGCGTTGTGGTGTGGATGTGGATGTGATAGGAAGCGTTAGGAGAACACACTGAGGTGGTTTGGCCATGTGGAGAGGATGGAGGGTGAAAGACTGACGAAGAGAATGTATGTGAGTGAGGTGGAGGGGGGAAGAGGGAGGGGGAGGCCGAGGATGAGATGGAGGGATGGGGTGGAGAGGTATATGAGAGAGGGGTGTGTGAGTTGGGAGCAGGGCAGTGAAATGGCGGGGGACAGGGCGACTTGGAGGCGATTTGTTTGTGGCCACCCCAAACGGGATTGAGGCGTCTGGCAATAGATAGAGATAGATAGAAGATTAAATAACTAAAGCTAACACTGATTTGAACTAATACACATCTGGTCCATAGGTCGAGCTGGAGTCTGCTGCCTTGTTGCTGCTTCCTTGCCACACTGGTCATACCCTGCTGAAGTTTGGTCTACCCTGCCGTGAGAAGCCTGACGGTGGTGTGGTGTCTTCCCCTACTCTGAGATGCCTGATGGTGTGGTGGTGGTGGTGGTGGTGGTGGTGGCGGCGGCGGCGGCGGCAAGGTGTCGTGTCTTCCCCAGCCGTGAGATTACTTGCTGCTGCTGCTGGTGATCTGCCCTGACCTGCCGAGAGAAGCCTGGTGGTGATGGTGTGATCTGCCTTGCAAGTCCAGGATGTTCTGTGGACAAATGCTACTTTTGAATGCATATTTTATATTGCTGTCTCTGTTAATGTATTTTGTACTGAAGTATTAATAATGAAAACTTAAATTTTCTGTCTTGTTTCATTACCTTTTTAACTGTGGCTTTGACTTAATATAGGTGATAAGTATATTGCGCTCTGCAGTCTTGTGTGTTGTGGGGACGGCTTTTGTGATGAGCTAAGACATTCTGATCGCTTCACCAAATTACTGCTCAGCCGTGTGATCAGTGGGCATAAAAGATTATACAATACAATGATATACAGCTAAGCATAAAAAAGGTTATGGGAATTCTCCACCATGCAATCAATGGACCTAAATTAAAGCCTATATTATAAAGCTAAGCCTGAAGAGGGTTGTGGGAAGTAGATAATGATGCAGGGTAGACACTGGTAATGTTCACTGAGCCGTGCCCGCAACACACAAGAACTGGGTGGCGTAATATATGGACCACCTTGTATAATGAGAGGCCGTAAGTGTGTGCTGACCCACAAACTTGCCACCAATGCCCCGTCATAACTATTACTGTGTCTTGTAGGAAGCACAAAGAAAACAGGCCACAGAATACCTCCTTGTCTCTCGTTCCTCCTACACAAACATACACGCCTTTCACTTTAACTTGACACAGAGTTTCATTTAAAGCATATTAGAATGTCACGCAGATCAGTAGCAGAAACAGCCAATACTACAGCCCAACATCCTTTCCACGGCACTCATTCGTGACTACCATCATATTCTAGTGATAACTATCGCTACTACTCGGCAAACCGTATGGAAACTATAAGCTATCTGTCTATCCATCTATCTATAGCCAGACGACTTAATCCCGTAAGAGGTGGCCACAAACAAGTCGCCTCTATGCCACCCTGTCCCCTGTCATTATGCATCACTCCCCCTAATTCACACACACCCTCTCTCATATACATCCCAACTCCATCCTCCACTTATAAGTAATACATTAAAACAACCGTGAATTACTGCCGCACAAGCTGAGCCGTAATCATATCCAACACAAACACGAAGGAGCTTTAAAGAACAGAAAACAATACCTTGATAGCAGAAGACACTAAGACCACAAGTACTGACAGCCTACACCAAGAAACATAACTAATTTCAGTCAGAGACCAAGTGAATATGAGAGGCACACAGTTCATCACTTCAGCTCAAGATCCGTCCCACCTTTGTAACCTTATGTTGCATCATCCTCTCCACAAACAAAATCGAACAACCGCCCAACACTACACAGAGTATCTTTGCAACATATCCCCTCCTCCACCCGACTCTACACTTCCCAGACACATTCACAAACTCACAAACACCCCAGCCAGCCAAAACTTTCTGCCAAACACATACATAAACACACAGACACCCCAGCCAGCCAAAACTTTCTATACCAAACACATACATAAACAAACACCCCAGCCAGCCAAAACTTTCTATACCAAACACATACATAAACACACAGACACCCCGACCAGCCAAAACTTTCTATACCAAACACATACATAAACACACAGACACCCCAGCCAGCCAAAACTTTCTACCAAACAGCATCCTTCATGTGCCACCACCAGCCATACACCCTTCAGACACTACCGAACCCAGAGACACGAGTACACCAACCTTCCCTGCTACAATACTAACACAAAATATAACACACATACAATCCCCTGTGGTCTTACTGCAAAGTGGCACCCCCACACCACAGCACACCCACTCACTTCCTGCACCACACCACCACAACACAGACAGTCCTTCAACATAACACTGGGTTCACATCCAGAGGAGCCTAAGATGTAACAAGAACAACAACAACAACTCAGGCCAAGTTAAAGTGAAACAAGTATAGTTACGAAAGGAAAATTACTGTAAGTTATTTTGTAAGCGCTTCGGGTACACAAAGTTACAAGGCCACAGGGAACGAACTGCATACCGAGGGTTATAATACTGTGGCGGCTTAGGGGGCTTTATACCACCTTTTCTTCAGTGATTTATTGTTCAAGCGAGCGAGCGAACAGGGCAAGCGAGCGAGAACACTATATGACATGGTATAATAGGGTGGCAGAGAACAGCGCCAAGACTGTGTTGTCTAGGAAACTATTAAAGCAACAACGGATCTATGGACATCATTAGAAACCTAGTAAAAAAAAATAATAGGAGTTACTTGAGGGACTTTTCTCAAAATCTGCCGCGGCAGTTCTGATGAAAGGAAAATAAAAGTACCAAACTGAGCACCAGAACCGAGTTATTCTAGAAGTTAAAAGCTACTGCAGATCTGTTCAGACAGCTGGAAAGCTTATGAAGAAGCAATTGGTACTACTTAAGTTAAATAGACTTAGCTTTTAACATCAAGCAAGATGGATGGATGGATGGATGGATGGATGGATGGATGTGGAATCGTGGATGCTTGGACCGATGGTAGAGTTCCTGCTGTTTCGTCCTTCCACCTGCCGACAAAAATCATCATCAATATCCTCATCATCATCATCATCATAGCTGTCGTCGTCATTATCATCATCATCATTATATACACCGTCATTCTCATTATCATTACCATTCTCATCATCATCATCATCATCATCAGTATCATATTATCATTATCACCTACCTATCTATCTATTTATCTATATCTGTTTATCTATAGCCAGACGCCTCAATCCCGTAAGGGGTGACCACAAGCAAATCGCCTTCATGATGTACTGTCCTCTACCATTTAGCTCAAGTATCCCAGTCATATGTTTCGTCTCTTTCCCTCCATCTCATCGTCGGTCTCCCCCTCCCCCTCTATCCTTCCAGCTAACTCATGTGCACTCTTCTAGTCATTCTCTTATTTCCCATCTTCTCCACATGGTCAAACCACCTCGAAGTATTTCTCTTAACGCTTTCAGTCTCATCCACATCAGCATCACAACGCTCCTTCATCTGCCCATTTGTCTGTCTGTCTCTCTATGAAACTCCACATGCTCCTCTCAAGTAGCTCATTTCCACCGCTCTCACTCTTGACTTGTGTCCTTTCAATAAGATCCAAGCTTCACTTCCATACTTTAAACTGGGAATCACAGCATGCAGTGCCCTTTTTTTTTTCATACTTTCATCTTCAGTTCCCTCTTCCTAATCACTGCTTTTTAGAGAACAAGCAACCCTCCTTCCCTGACGTATCATTCCAGTCACTTCATCCTCTAATCATCCATCCTTATTCATCACATTACATAAATACTTAAATGCACTCATATTCTTCCATTTCCTGGCTATGCAGCCTCACTGTGCATTCTGTAACCTCATACGTTGAGAGGTTAAAGCATCACCACCATCAGCATCAACATCATTATCACCATCAATATCATCACCATCAGCCTGTGACACACCACTGCATGATAAGGACCCTCTCACCTTTCTCCACTCTGATCCATTGATTGTTAACTTGTTCCGTCCTTGCTCGGTAGATCTGCATCATATGATCTCTCCATCTTGTTCTCTGTGCACCTCTTCTTCTCACTCCATCTCTGGCTTGCCATTCAGTTACGCTCGCTGTCCTTCTGTTATCTCTTCTGTGAAAGACGTGACACGAGGTGTGTGTGTGGAGTTACCTGAAAACAATATCAGAATTACTAGATGCGGGAGCTTCAGGCCCCTTAGGTTAATCTCCTTGGTGTGGTATGGTGTCGTGTGGTGGTGGGGGATTGTGTGGTGTGGTGTGGGGAGGATTGTGTGGTCAGGTGTGGTGTGATGTGGGAGGGTGGTTGTGTGTGGTGTGGTGTGTGAAGGTGATTTTCTGTGGTGTGGTGTGGTGTGGTGTAGGAGGAGGATTTTTTGTAGTTTGGTGTGGTGTGGGAGGGTGGTTTTGTGTGGTGTGGTGTGGGAGGGCGGTTATGTGTGGTGTGGTGGGGGAGGAGGATTTTTTGTGGTGTGGTGTGGTGTGGGAGGGCGGTTATGTGTGGTGTTGTGTGGTAGGGGAGGAGGATTTTTGGTGGTGCGGTGTGGGAGGGTGATTTTGTGTGGTGTGGGAGTGTGATTTCGTGTCGTGTAGAGTGAGAGACTGGTATGGTGTGGTGTGATACGGTGTGGGAGGGTGGTATGGTATGGTGTGGTGTGAGAGGGTGATGGTGTGTGACAATGTGTGGAACGTAACTTGGCTTAACTATAATCTCTAAAGCCTATATGAGTACAACACCTCTCATCCGAAAATGGTTAGTGAGAAGCAGACGGGCAGGGCCGGTCCTAGAGCTACTGTGATAAAATGTAGAAAATCATGTGTTGTATCCTTAAAATAAAAAAGAATATGTGAGGTTAATTCCTACCTTTAAATAAAGACCAAAATATATGTATTACTTCACTCATATTCATCCACTTCCTAACGATACATAAAGAGACGGTGATCAGTGACTTATGGAACCCTGTGCTGTGGTCTATGGGATGTAATAAGCTTTTCAGAATATTGCGTAAGTGTCTCGTAATTGTATAGGTAAAAGGTCCTATGTTCTTGGCCTAATATTTACCCTTGAAATAAAACTATGGATGTGTGGAAATAATTCTGCCATTTGAATAACTATGGTATCATCAACCAAGATATACATACACGAACAGAAGCAAGCACACACACACACACACACACACACACACACACATGCCCAGTCACCAAAACACGAAGTTAAACAGAAAGGAAAGGGAGAGGTGACTCAGCCAATGACTTGAAGATCGTCGTCATCATCATCGTCGTCGTCGTCATCGTCGTCGTCGTCTTCGTTGTCGTAATCATCACCATCATCATCTTCTTCGTCGTCATCATCATCATCATCATCATCATCGTCAGCAGCAGCAGCATGTCATCACCATCCCAACACTGTTAAAAATGTAGTACTGGAGTTATATCAATATCATCACCATTATCATCGAATACATCACTATCATATGACCATATTCTAGAGTTTGCATCAACATCATCATCATCATCATCAGCAGCAGCAGCAGCAGCAACATCCGTCTTCATCATCATTATCATCATCATCATCATCATCAGCCTGTGACACACCACTGCAGGATAAGGACCCCTCTCACCTGTCTCCACTCCGATCCTTTGGTTGTTAGCTTGTTCCGTCCCACCTCAGTGGATCTGCGAGTATCATCTCTATCTTGTTCCCTGTGTGCCTCATCCTCTCACTCCATCTCTGGTCTGCCATTTAGTTACGCTGGCTGTCCATGTGTTACCTGTTCTGTGGAAGACGTGACCTAAGGACTGCGTGTGGACTGACCTGTAAACAAGAGGACAAATATACGTGTGTTGCAGCATCACTACTATACCCTGTTCACTCTAACTTGGCGTAAAATTGCAATCTCTTTCTTAAATTTTGCGTTGTGACAAGGGGTTAACACTAGAATGGTGCTAGTCACGAAGAAGTGGTATGGAAATGATGTAGAGCTGTAAGTTTAATTCTTTCACTGAACTACCGGAAATAAGCTGCAAAAAAACGACTATCTCGGCCTTGGTAAAATGAAGGAACACCACCACAATATACGCGTACGTGTGTGTGTGTGTGTGTGTGTGTGTGTGTGTGTGTGTGTGTGTGTGTGTGTGTGTGGTGCGAGGTGCCTGTGTGTTACCATGGTAACCTCCCGACACCATCACAGTTACATACACACATTTCCCCACCAGCAAGTTCCATTAGAGAGTACTGTGTGTGTGTGTGTGTGTGTGTGTGTGTGTGTGTGTGTGTGTGTGTGTGTGTGTGTGTGTGTGTGTGTGTGTGTGTGTGTGTGCTTCAGGACAAAATAACTTACATACAATATTTTTTTTCCATCACATTGTCCCTCTGAAATCTGAATCGCACTTATCAGTTTACATTCAGGTCCCAAACTGTACTGTTGGGTGGACAGGGACAAGGGAGCAGGCAAACCTAGTCCACCAGTCTGATCGGCACGAGAATCAACAGGACGACACTCACACTGCTATTTCACTGGTGCTGAGACACCAAGATTGAGGCGGTACAAGGCAGAGTTGCCGTGAATTGCACACTGGTTGTGACGTCATTATTGCACACGGTCTCGTTTAGTAACCAGGATGACAGAGGATGTATTGTTGGTATAACTACCATAAAATTTGGTATACTGTGAATACTGGAAGAGAGGGTATAATTAATGATGTCAGACCTATTATGATTCAAGTGTAAGGACGTTAAATGACTAAGAGAGTTAATAAGTCAGCAAATGTTGATTAATAACAAGACAGGAGACAAGTAAGTTTATCCACATCCAAGTTTTCTAGTATATCAACTGTACACGATTTACAACATTGTTTCGGTATTTCTTTAATATTACAAAGCAAGTGTGGACTGCTAATGGTTGGCACGTGTCTTGTAAATAATATATACATATATTTTTTAATGATATCGCCGGGTGGGTAGAGGTAGATTGTTCCACGACGTATTCTTCCTTGTTTTAAATGACAGTATTAAAGACAAACGCTACATATTCGTTGGTGTAACCGTGAAGGGTCTGAATAACAATACATGTTAGTTCCTACCAATCATGACAAAATCCCACTTATTCCTACAAAATAACGTGAACAATTAGTGTGGAACGACGTCCGCCTGCCCACATCCATGCTCGTCGTTCATTTGTTTTTCCACATTAGCAGACGATTTTCCACAAAACGGCAGCACTGGACTACAAGGCCTCCTCATCTCCCTCACACTAACATCCCCCTTGTCTCATCAGAATTACGTCTAGTAGCCTTATAGGTATTATTTCTTTGGGCCATGATACTTCCTGGCTGTCAGTGCGATATCCTTGTGTCCTAATGTAGTCACCTTAATGGCTAAAAACAGCAAATAGCCAACACTTACCTCAGGGGAATGATGCAACAGCAACACACACACACCCTCGTCCTTCCACTGTCATACGGCCACTAGCAAAAGTAGCCAAGTAGCGACGCCTACAAGACGAGAAACTTGTCCAGCTACTTTTACAACCACTAGATGGTACCCGGGCCCTCTCATGGTAGGGGCAACTCTAGTATTTTATTCCAGGTACTGCTTGGCGATAGCATTCAGCTGAGTGAGTCATACTGCTATAAGAGTGATAATGCTGTCTCTATTAACTCTCATGATCATACAGGTCTCTTTACCAGCCCTACACAAAAATAAATTGTGTGTGTGTGTGTGTGTGTGTGTGTGTGTGTGTGTGTGTGTGTGTGTGGTGTGTTGTGTGTGTGTGTGGTGTGAGGTGCCTGTGTGTCCATGGCAACCTCCCGATACCATCACAGTTACATACACACATTTCCTCACCAGCAAGTTCCACTAGAGAGTACTGTGTGTGTGTGTGTGTGTGTGTGTGTGTGTGTGTGTGTGTGTGTGTGTGTGTGTGTGTGTGTGTGTGTGTGTGTGGATGTGTTGTGTGTGGGGGGTGGGGGTGAGGGTGTACGGTTTGATGTGGTTGTTGTGTGTGTGTGTGTGTGTGTGTGTGTGTGTGTGTGTGTGTGTGTGTGTGTGTGTGTGTGTGGTGCGAGGTGCCTGTGTGTTACCATGGTAACCTCCCGATACCATCACAGTGTGTCCGGCACAGGACACTGCGTGTGGATGCATTGTAGAGCTCATAGTGTGTGTGTGTGTGTGTGTGTGTGTGTGTGTGTGTGTGTGTGTGTGTGTGTGTGTGTGTGTGTGTGTGTGTGTGTGTGTGTGTGTGTGTGTGTGTGTGTGTGTGTGTGTGTGTGTGTGTGTGTGTGTGTGTATTAATGGATGCGTTCATAAATGTGTTCATAAATGTGTGTGCATCAGTGTGTGTACTCATCAGTGTGTGCATCAGTGTGTGTATGCATCAGCGTCTGTGTGCATCAGTGTGTGCATACATTGCCGTGTGCGTGTATCAGTGTCTGAATGCATCAATGCGTGCGTGCATCCATGTGTGTGCATCGGTGTATTTGTGCCAGCGTGTGTGCGTGCATCACTGTGTACATGCAACAATGCCTGCATGAATCAGTATGTGTGTATTGAAACATATGTGGGTGCATCAATATATATGTACTACCATGTGCTTGCTTGCTTCCAGGAGCATAAACTTTGTAAATATAGGTAAATTAAGTGCGCCTTCGTGCATTCCGTGTATGTATGTATGTATGCATGCATGTATATATGTGTGTGTGCAGGTGTGTACATGTGTGCACGTGGGTGTGCGTCTGTGTATGTGTGTATTGTATTGTTGCGTTTTTATTAGCACATGCGTGTGTACGTGAATGCACTTACAGCAGATTTATGAGTACAGAACTAAGGTTATTTTTGCCAGCACGTTCTCACCCTAAAATACAAGCCTCAGTAGTCACTTTATATTCAGGTTCTGATCTGTACTGCTGCGTGGACAGAGACAAGGGGGAAACAAACCATGTCCACCAGTCTGATAGGCACGAGAATCCACAGGATGATACTCACTGGTGCTGAGACGCCAGGACTGAGATGCTGCTCGGCTCCCTTCCCTCACACACTGCCCCCTTGTCTCATCAAACTGACGTGTATTACCTTTATTTTTTACTTGTCTTTGGCCTATGATACTTCCTGGCTGTCAGCAAGATATCCTTGTGTCCTAATGTAATTACCTTAATGACTAAAAACAGCAAAATCCAACGCTTACCTCAGGAGATTGAGTCAACGCACCCTTACCTTCCCATCTCCTTTACTCACTGATACCTTCTTCGTCTCACCGACAAATACACTTGTTACCCATATTTTTTACATGTCTTTAGCTTATAACACTCCCTGGCTGCCACTAATATATCTTTGTGTCCCAGTTTAACCCTCTGAATGGTTAATAACAGCAAATTCCAACACGTACCCACAAGAAAGCGCCGACGTTCCCTCTCCCTCTCGTCGTCCGGCGGCCACTGACTGACAGAGGCAAGCAGCGAGTCCTACCAAGCTTAGAATCTTTGCTTAGCTACTCTTATAGCCAAAAGATGGTATGGTGACCCTCTCATGACAGGGATTACTCTAGTGTTCCATCCCAGCTAATCCTAGACGCTTTGATCCACCTGAGAGTAAAGCATAGGAAACAGAGAGTGATCGTACTGGCATAATTTACAATGTTATTATTGGAATTATTGGAATATTCTCCCTTCCTTATATTGCTGAGGTCAGAAGGTTTTATTCAGCTGAGAGTGGGTTGTAGGAGCCTTGTGTGTAAAAGAGAGCAGGTGTAAGGACGATAGCAATCAGAATCAGCAATAAAGTACTGTATCATTACGTTGTGGTGTTGATGTGGATGTGATAGGAAGCGTTATGAGGAACACACTGAGGTGGTTTGGCCATGTGGAGAGGATGGAGGGTGAAAGACTGACGAAGAGAGTGTATGTGAGTGAGGTGGATGGGGGAAGAGGGAGGGGGAGGCCGAGAATGAGATGGAGGGATGGGGTGGAGAGGTATATGAGAGAGGGGGGTGTGAGTTGGGAGCAGGGCAGTGAAATGGTGGGGGACAGGGCGACTTGGAGGCAATTTGTTTGTGGCCACCCCAAACGGGATTGAGGCGTCTGGCAATAGATAGACAGATAGATAGATAGATCATTACTAAAAATTTATATGCATTAGATATCTGTTACGTATAGCACAAATTGAAGGTTCAGATAAAAACAGGGATATACTTTTGTGCTTTCTCTCGTTTTATCTTTCTCTTGCCACACCCTCTCCTCGTGTCTTCCCTTTAGCTGCCTCAGGTGGGTAAGGCCTGTCTCCAGCTTATAATGCTCGCACACTTCATGCTCCACTTACTGCATTCACTTTAATAATAATAATAATAATAATAATAAACTCATCTTTCAACTTGTATTTTTTGGATTCCCTATCGGACGATAATTATAAATATAAGAAAACTCATGTTTCAGTGAACTAGTATAATATAAGTATTGTGTGTGTGTGTGTGTGTGTGTGTGTGTGTGTGTGTGTGTGTGTGTGTGATGCTGGAAGGTTTGATAATGTTTGTGTGGAGACTGCTTTATATGCCTAGTTACCTCCGCCAGTGAAGATGAAGGAAGTTATGTATTCACCCGTGTCTGTGTCTGTCTATCAATCTATCTCTCAATCTGTCTGTCTTTCTATTTGTCTGTCTATATGTCTGTCTGTCTGTCTTTCTATCTGTCTGTCTATGGCCAAGATATATCAAAAACTTGCTATCGGCTTTCAATGGAATCTTGTAGGTAGGTGGGCACTGGGTCAAGAGAGAGACTAATCGATTTTTCATTAGATGTTTTCACTATTACGCTTTTGGCTCAATAAAAAGGAAAGTGGAAATCTAGGAATATACTGCACCTTAATGTGAAAATCTGGACAAATTTCTCCATAACAAAATATAAATAAAATTAATCTTTTTCTTGACTTGAAAACATGAGTTAACTTCGCTTCAGTTTTTTTTTCTGCATCCAGGATCGTACTGTAAGCTGCTTTGGAAATTCTTTACATCTCTTCCTTAGCGATTTAATCAGCACATTACACCACAACACCCTCTTTTATGAGAGGGATGTAAACTCTGCCGATATGAAGCCGATTTTAATAGCTTACAAGAAAATGTTAAGACGTGCTATGCAAAAATAAATAGCTAAGGAAGGGGCACTGAGAAGACTCCCGTGCTTCCTAAAATACTGCCCTGTTTCCAAAAGGCGTATGACACAGAAATTTGACTTAGCTTTTAACATCAGGGGGAGCTGGATGGATGGATGGATGGATGGATGGATGGATGGATGGATGGATGGGGAATCGTGGATCTTTGACTGCTGACCAAGTTCTTGCAGTTCCGTCCGTCCGTCCACCTACCGACAAAAATCATCATCAATATCTTCATTATCATTATTATAATTGTCATTATTATTATTATTACCATTACTATCATTATCATAACTACAATCATCATCATCATCATCTTCGTTAAAATTGTTATCATGACTGTAATCATCATCATCATCATCACCACCGTTATCCCAACTCTGTTACCTCGTACTGAAGTTAAATCATCATTATCATCAGCATCAACATAATTATCATCATCAGCAGCAGCATCTTTATCATCATTAATATCATCATCATCATCATCAGGCTCTGACATTACCACTGGAGGATTAGGACCCCTCTCATCTTTCTCCACTCTGATACATTGGTTGTTAGCCTCTTCCCATATCGGTGGATCTGCGAGTTTCATCTATCTTGTTCCCTGTGTACCTCTTCCTCTCACTCCATCTCTGGCCTGCCATTCAGTTACGCTGCCTGTCCGTCTGTTGCCTGCTCTGTGGAAGGTGTGACCAGAGGATTGTGTGTGAAGGTACCTGGAAACAAGCTCAGAATTAACAGATGCCGGAGCTTCAAACCCCTTTGTTTAATCCCCTTGGTTTGGTGTGGTGTGGTGTGGTGTGGTATGGTGTGGTGGGAGGGTTTTGTGGTGTAGCGTGGTATAGGAGGAGGTTGTGTCGTGTAGTGTGGTATGGAGGGGTTTGTGTGGTGTGGTGTGTGGAGGGTTGTGTGGTGTGGTGTGTGGAGGGTTGTGTGGTGTGGTGTGTTAAGGGTTGTGTGATGTGGGGAAGGTTGTGTGGTGCGGTGTAGTGTGGTGTGGGAGGGTGGTTTTAAGTTTTGTGGTGTGGTGTGGTGTGGGAGGGTGATTTTATGTGGTGTGGTGTGGGAGGGTGTTTATGTGTGGTGTGGTGTGGTGAGGGAGGAGGATTTCTTGAGGTGTGGTGTGGTGTGGGAGGAGGAGTTTTTGTGGTGTGGTGTGGGAGGGTGGTTATGTGTGGTGTGGTATGGTGTGGGAGGATGATTTTTTGTGGTGTGGTGTGGTGTGGGAGGGTGGTTCTGTGTTGTGTGGGAGTGTGATTTCGTGTCATGTAGTGTGAGAGACTGGTATGGTGTGGTGTGATATGGTGTGGGGGGTAGTATGGTGTGGTGTGGTGTGGGTGAGTGATTGAATGTGATTTAGTGTGTGGGGCTGGTAGAACGTAACTTGGCTTCACTATAATCTCCAAAGCCTATATGAGTACAACACCTCTCATCCGAAAATTGTTAGTGAGAAGCAGACGGGCAGGGCCGGTCCTAGAGCTACTGTGATAAAATGTAGAAAATCATGTGTTGTATCCTTAAAATTAAAAGTGCATAATTCTGTGAGGTTAATTCTTCCATTTAAATAAAGGCCAAAATATATGTATTATTTCAGACACTCATATTCATCCACTTCCTAACGATACATAAAGCGACGATGATCAGTGACTTATCAAACCCTGTTATGTGATCTATGGGATTTAATAAGCTTTTCAGAATATTGCGTAAGTGTCTCGTAATCCTATGGGTAAAAGGTCCTAAATTCATAGCCTAATATTTATCCCTTGAAATAAAACTATGAATGTGTGGAAATAATTCTGCCATTTGAATAACTATTGTATCATCAACCAAGATATACATACACGAACATAAGCAAGCACACACACACACACACACACACACACACACACACACTCACACACACACACACACACACACACACACACAATGCCCAGTCACCAAAACACGTAGTTAAACAGAAAGGAAAGCGAGAGGTGACTCAGCCAATGACTTGAAGATCGTCGTCGTTGTCATCATCGACGTCGTCTTCGTTGTCGTCATCATCATCAGCATCATCCTCGTCATCATAATCATCATCATGATGATGATCATCATCATCATCAGCAGCAGCAGCAGCAGAATGTCATCATCATCCCAGCACTGTTAAAAATGTGGTACAAAAGATATATCAGAATCATCACCTTTATCATCATATTCATCACCATCATCTAACCTTGTTTGAGAGTTTGCACGGAGTTACATCATCATTATCAGCATCAACATCATTATCATCATCAATCATCATCATCATCATCATCATCATCATCAATCATCTTCATCATCATCATCATCATCATTATCAGCATCAACATCATTATCATCATCAATCAGCATCATCATCAATCATCATCATCATCATCATCACCATCATCATCATCATCATCATTACCAGCTTGTGACACACCACTGCAGGATAAGGACCCCTCTCACCTTTCTCCACTCTGATCCATTGCCTGTTATCTTGTTCCTTCCGATATCGGTGGATCTGCGCCTATCATCTCTATCTTGTTTTCTGTGTACCTCTTCTTCTCACTCCATCTCTAGCCTGCCATTCAGTTACGCTGTCTGTCCCTCTGTTGTCTGTTCTATGGAAGACGTGACCTGAGGAGTGCGCGTGCAGTGATCTGGAAACCAAGAGACAAATATGTGTTTCGTCATCATAGCTATACTCTGTTCACTCTAACTTGGCGTAAAATTGCAATCTCTTTCTTAAATAAAGTGCTGTGACAAAGGGTTAACACTAGAATATGGTGCTAGTCACGAAGAAGTGGTATGACAAATATGCTTGGCCATAGTACTGCTTTATTCTGTTACTGAGCTATGGAAAATGAACTGCAAACGGACGACTATCTTCGTCTATAAAAAATGAATAAGTATCATATAGTATAATCGTGTGTGTGTGTGTGTGTGTGTGTGTGTGTATTAATGGATGCGTTCATAAATGTGTCCATATGAGTATTCATAAATGTGTGTGCATCAGTGTGTGTACTCATCAGTGTGTGTATGCATCAGCGTCTGTGTGCATCAGTGTGTGCATACATTGCCGTGTGCGTGTATCAGTGTCTGAATGCATCAATGCGTGCGTGCATCCATGTGTGCGTGGATCACTGTGTACGTGCAACAATGCCTGCGTGAATCAGTATGTGTGTATTGAAACATATGTGGGTGCATCAATATATACCATGTGCTTGCTTGCATCCAGGAGCATAAACTTTGTAAATATAGGTAAATTAAGTGCGCCTTCGTGCATTCCCTGTATGTATGTATGTATATATGCATGTATGTGTGTGTGTGTGTGCAGCTGTGTACATGTGTGCACGTGGGTGTGCGTCTGTGTATGTGTGTATTGTATTGGTGCGTTTTTTTTTTTAGCACATGCGTGTGTACGTGAATGCATTTACAGCAGATTTATGACTACAGAACTAAGCTTGTTTTTGCCAACACGTTCTTACCCTAAAATACAAGCCTCAGTAGTCACTTTATATTCAGGTTCTGATCTGTACTGCTGCGTGGACAGAGACAAGGGGGAAACAAACCATGTCCACCAGTTTGATCGGCACGAGAATCCACAGGATGATACTCACTTATTTCACTGGTGCTGAGACGCCAGGACTGAGATGCTGCACGGCTCCCTTCCCTCACACACTGCCCCCTTGTCTCATCAAACTGACGTGTATTACCTTTATTTTTTACTTGTCTTTGGCCTATGATACATCCTGGCTGTCAGCAAGATATCCTTGTGTCCTAATGTAATTACCTTAATGACTAAAAACAGCAAAATCCAACGCTTACCTCAGGAGACTGAGTCAACGCACCTTTCCCTTCCCATCTCCTTTACTCACTGATACCTTCTTCGTCTCACCGACAAATACACTTGTTACCCATATTTTTTACATGTCTTTAGCTTATAACACTTCCTGGCTGCCACTAATATATCTTTGTGTCCCAGTATAATCCTCTGAATGGTTAATAACAGCAAATTCCAACACGTACCCACAAGAAAGCGCCGACGTTCCCTCTCCCTCTCGTCGTCCGGCGGCCACTGACTGACAGAGGCAAGCAGCGAGTCCTACCAAGCTTAGAATCTTTGCTTAGCTACTCTTATAGCCAAAAGATGGTATGGTGACCCTCTCATGACAGGGATTACTCTAGTGTTCCATCCCAGCTAATCCTAGACGCTTTGATCCACCTGAGAGTAAAGCAAAGGAAACAGAGAGTGATCGTCCTGGCATAATTTACCATGTTATTATTGGAATATTCTCCCTTCCTTATATTGCTGAGGTCAGAAGGTTTTATTCAGCTGAGAGTGGGTTGTAGGAGTCTTGTGTGTAAAAGAGAGCAGGTGTAAGGACGATAGCAATCAGAATCAGCAATAAAGTACTGTATCATTACTAAAAATTTATATGCATTAGATATCTGTTACGTATAGCACAAATTGAAGGTTCAGATAAAAACAGAGATATACTTTTGTGCTTTCTCTCTCTCTCGTTTTATCTTTCTCTTGCCACACCCTCTCTTCGTGTCTTCCCATTCGCTGCCTCAGGTGGGTAAGGCTTGTCTCCAGCTTATAATACTCGCTCTCTTCATGCTCCACTTACTGCATTCACTTTAATAATAATAATAATAATAATAATAATAATAATAATAATAATAATGAACACATCTTTCAACTTGTATTTTTTGGATACCCTATCGGACGATAATTATAAATATAAGAAAACTCATGTTTCAGTGAACTAGTATAATATAAGTATTGTGTGTGTGTGTGTGTGTGTGTGTGTGTGTGTGTGTGTGGGATGCTGGAGGGTTTGATAATGTTTGTGTGGTGACTGCTTTATATGCCTAGTTACCTCAGCCAGTGAAGATGAAGGAGGTTATGTATTCACCCTTGTCTGTGTCTATCTATCTCTCAATCTGTCTGTATTTCTATCTGTCTATCTATATGTCTGTCTGTCTGTCTTTCTATCTGTCTGTCTGTCTGTCTGTCTTTCTATCTGTCTGTCTTTCTATCTGTCTATCTGTCTGTCTATGGCCAAGATATATCAAAAACTTGCTATCGGCTTTCAATGGAATCTTGTAGGTAGGTGGGCACTGGGTCAAGAGAGAGACTATTCAATTTTTCATTATATTTTTTCACTATTACGCTTTTGGCTCAATAAAAAGCAAAGTGGAAATCTAGGAATATACTGCACCTTAATGTGAAAATCTGGACAAATTTCTCCATAACAAAATATAAATAAAATTAATCTTTTTCTTGACTTGAAAACATGAGTTAACTTCGCTTCAGTTTTTTTTTTCTGCCTCCAGGATCGTACTGTAAGCTGCTTTGGAAATTCTTTACATCTCTTCCTTAGCGATTTAATCAGCACATTACACCACAACACCCTCTTTTATGAGAGGGATGTAAACTCTGCCGATATGAAGCCGATTTTAATAGCTTACAAGAAAATGTTAAGACGTGCTATGCAAAAATAAATAGCTAAGGAAGGGGCACTGAGAAGACTCCCGTGCTTCCTAAAATACTGCCCTGTTTCCAAAAGGCGTATGACACAGAAATTTGACTTAGCTGTTAACATCAGGGGGAGCTGGATGGATGGATGGATGGATGGATGGATGGGGAATCATGGATCTTTGACTGCTGACCAAGTTCTTGCAGTTCCGTCCGTCCGTCCACCTACCGACAAAAATCATCATCAGTATCTTCATTATCATTATTATAATTGTCATTATTATTATTATTACCATTACTATCATTATCATAACTACAATCATCATCATCATCATCTTCGTTAAAATTGTTATCATGACTGTAATCATCATCATCATCATCACCACAGTTATCCCAACTCTGTTACCTCGTACTGAAGTTAAATCATCATTATCATCAGCATCAACATAATTATCATCATCAGCAGCAGCATCTTTATCATCATTAATATCATCATCATCATCATCAGGCTCTGACATTACCACTGGAGGATTAGGACCCCTCTCATCTTTCTCCACTCTGATACATTGGTTGTTAGCCTCTTCCCATATCGGTGGATCTGCGAGTTTCATCTATCTTGTTCCCTGTGTACCTCTTCCTCTCACTCCATCTCTGGCCTGCCATTCAGTTACGCTGCCTGTCCGTCTGTTGCCTGCTCTGTGGAAGGTGTGACCAGAGGATTGTGTGTGAAGGTACCTGGAAACAAGCTCAGAATTAACAGATGCCGGAGCTTCAAACCCCTTTGTTTAATCCCCTTGGTTTGGTGTGGTGTGGTGTGGTGTGGTATGGTGTGGTGGGAGGGTTTTGTGGTGTAGCGTGGTATAGGAGGAGGTTGTGTCGTGTAGTGTGGTATGGAGGGGTTTGTGTGGTGTGGTGTGTGGAGGGTTGTGTGGTGTGGTGTGTGGAGGGTTGTGTGGTGTGGTGTGTTAAGGGTTGTGTGATGTGGGGAAGGTTGTGTGGTGCGGTGTAGTGTGGTGTGGGAGGGTGGTTTTAAGTTTTGTGGTGTGGTGTGGTGTGGGAGGGTGATTTTATGTGGTGTGGTGTGGGAGGGTGTTTATGTGTGGTGTGGTGTGGTGAGGGAGGAGGATTTCTTGAGGTGTGGTGTGGTGTGGGAGGAGGAGTTTTTGTGGTGTGGTGTGGGAGGGTGGTTATGTGTGGTGTGGTATGGTGTGGGAGGATGATTTTTTGTGGTGTGGTGTGGTGTGGGAGGGTGGTTCTGTGTTGTGTGGGAGTGTGATTTCGTGTCATGTAGTGTGAGAGACTGGTATGGTGTGGTGTGATATGGTGTGGGGGGGCAGTATGGTGTGGTGTGGTGTGGGTGAGTGATTGAATGTGATTTAGTGTGTGGGGCTGGTAGAACGTAACTTGGCTTCACTATAATCTCCAAAGCCTATATGAGTACAACACCTCTCATCCGAAAATTGTTAGTGAGAAGCAGACGGGCAGGGCCGGTCCTAGAGCTACTGTGATGAAATGTAGAAAATCATGTGTTGTATTCTTAAAATTAAAAGTGCATAATTCTGTGAGGTTAATTCTTCCATTTAAATAAAGGCCAAAATATATGTATTATTTCAGACACTCATATTCATCCACTTCCTAACGATACATAAAGCGACGATGATCAGTGACTTATCAAACCCTGTTATGTGATCTATGGGATTTAATAAGCTTTTCAGAATATTGCGTAAGTGTCTCGTAATCCTATGGGTAAAAGGTCCTAAATTCATAGCCTAATATTTATCCCTTGAAATAAAACTATGAATGTGTGGAAATAATTCTGCCATTTGAATAACTATGGTATCATCAACCAAGATATACATACACGAACATAAGCAAGCACACACACACACACACACACACACACACACACACAATGCCCAGTCACCAAAACACGTAGTTAAACAGAAAGGAAAGCGAGAGGTGACTCAGCCAATGACTTGAAGATCGTCGTCGTTGTCATCATCGACGTCGTCTTCGTTGTCGTCATCATCATCAGCATCATCCTCGTCATCATAATCATCATCATGATGATGATCATCATCATCATCATCAGCAGCAGCAGCAGAATGTCATCATCATCCCAGCACTGTTAAAAATGTGGTACAAAAGATATATCAGAATCATCACCTTTATCATCATATTCATCACCATCATCTAACCTTGTTTGAGAGTTTGCACGGAGTTACATCATCATTATCAGCATCAACATCATTATCATCATCAATCATCATCATCATCATCATCATCATCATCAATCATCTTCATCATCATCATCATCATCATTATCAGCATCAACATCATTATCATCATCAATCAGCATCATCATCAATCATCATCATCATCATCATCACCATCATCATCATCATCATCATTACCAGCTTGTGACACACCACTGCAGGATAAGGACCCCTCTCACCTTTCTCCACTCTGATCCATTGCCTGTTATCTTGTTCCTTCCGATATCGGTGGATCTGCGCCTATCATCTCTATCTTGTTTTCTGTGTACCTCTTCTTCTCACTCCATCTCTAGCCTGCCATTCAGTTACGCTGTCTGTCCCTCTGTTGTCTGTTCTATGGAAGACGTGACCTGAGGAGTGCGCGTGCAGTGATCTGGAAACCAAGAGACAAATATGTGTTTCGTCATCATAGCTATACTCTGTTCACTCTAACTTGGCGTAAAATTGCAATCTCTTTCTTAAATAAAGTGCTGTGACAAAGGGTTAACACTAGAATATGGTGCTAGTCACGAAGAAGTGGTATGACAAATATGCTTGGCCATAGTACTGCTTTATTCTGTTACTGAGCTATGGAAAATGAACTGCAAACGGACGACTATCTTCGTCTATAAAAAATGAATAAGTATCATATAGTATAATCGTGTGTGTGTGTGTGTGTGTGTGTGTGTGTGTGTGTGTGTGTGTGTGTGTGTGTGTGTATTAATGGATGCGTTCATAAATGTGTCCATATGAGTATTCATAAATGTGTGTGCATCAGTGTGTGTACTCATCAGTGTGTGTATGCATCAGCGTCTGTGTGCATCAGTGTGTGCATACATTGCCGTGTGCGTGTATCAGTGTCTGAATGCATCAATGCGTGCGTGCATCCATGTGTGCGTGGATCACTGTGTACGTGCAACAATGCCTGCATGAATCAGTATGTGTGTATTGAAACATATGTGGGTGCATCAATATATATGTACTACCATGTGCTTGCTTGCATCCAGGAGCATAAACTTTGTAAATATAGGTAAATTAAGTGCGCCTTCGTGCATTCCCTGTATGTATGTATGTATGTATATATGCATGTATGTATGTGTGTGTGCAGCTGTGTACATGTGTGCACGTGGGTGTGCGTCTGTGTATGTGTGTATTGTATTGGTGCGTTTTTTTTTTTAGCACATGCGTGTGTACGTGAATGCATTTACAGCAGATTTATGACTACAGAACTAAGCTTGTTTTTGCCAACACGTTCTTACCCTAAAATACAAGCCTCAGTAGTCACTTTATATACAGGTTCTGATCTGTACTGCTGCGTGGACAGAGACAAGGGGGAAACAAACCATGTCCACCAGTTTGATCGGCACGAGAATCCACAGGATGATACTCACTTATTTCACTGGTGCTGAGACGCCAGGACTGAGATGCTGCACGGCTCCCTTCCCTCACACACTGCCCCCTTGTCTCATCAAACTGACGTGTATTACCTTTATTTTTTACTTGTCTTTGGCCTATGATACATCCTGGTTGTCAGCAAGATATCCTTGTGTCCTAATGTAATTACCTTAATGACTAAAAACAGCAAAATCCAACGCTTACCTCAGGAGACTGAGTCAACGCCCCCTTACCTTCCCATCTCCTTTACTCACTGATACCTTCTTCGTCTCACCGACAAATACACTTGTTACCCATATTTTTTACATGTCTTTAGCTTATAACATTCCCTGGCTGCCACTAATATATCTTTGTGTCCCAGTTTAACCCTCTGAATGGTTAATAACAGCAAATTCCAACACGTACACACAAGAACGCGCCGACGTTCCCTCTCCCTCTCGTCGTCCGGCGGCCACTGACTGACAGAGGCAAGCAGCGAGTCCTACCAAGCTTAGAATCTTTGCTTAGCTACTCTTATAGCCAAAAGATGGTATGGTGACCCTCTCATGACAGGGATTACTCTAGTGTTCCATCCCAGCTAATCCTAGAAGCCCTAGAGGGCTTGGGTAGGGGGATAAGGAAAGGGGAGGGGTGGAGGAAGGGGAGTATGGGGGGTCAGGGTGTGAGGCAGGGGTGCTGGATATGAGGATGGCGGGTTATTACGTGGCTGCCGTGATCTTGATAATGGGTGTAGGGGTGGTTTAGAGTCTTAAGTGAATTGCAGGGTGTGAACTAAGTAGTTGATTAATAAAAGGGTCAGTAATAAATAAACTATTGGTGCTTAAGTGAACCCTCAGTGAAACACGAATATGTTCCGCCCTTGCCATGACGCGAGACTGGTGTGCATTGGTGCCCTGTAAGGTAACCAGACAGCGAGGCGCCGCGGAGCTGGGCGGCGTGCGTCTACACCCAACCTCTAACATTGGGTAACTGAGGCGGTGATCGTTGATTCGTTGGTGTGGCAGCGAGATGCGGATGAAGAGGTAGACGGCCCGGCGCCATAGCCTAACCGAAGCAGATGTACACCCAACCACACCAAGAGCGACACTGAGGGTCGCTGACTGGGCATGGGGGTTTTAAATGGGTTGAGGCAGACAGGTAGACGCCGCATTGGGGGCGGGGCTTGCAATAAAGAAAATTCCCACATAATGTAGGGGACCCTTATGTAACTTCGACTAATCTTTATACCGTCCATTGTCGTTTCGTTTTTATTTTCTCTCTCTCTCTCTCTTGTTCTTACGTTGCCTCATGTTAAAAGGTCCTTTTATTTCTTAATGGCGGTGGTCTAATATAAATTTCCATGTGGCTCTATATGTGGACACTCAGTGGATTGTGTTTTCCATTCTTTCCAGCTAATCTACAGTTTATCACATCTTTCCTGGCTTATTTCCCAGCGATATCTATACTGCATTCGGATTCTGCACTAAGTTATTTCCTGCTTAATCAGTTGCTTTGTACTGTGATCGTATCGTATCTTTTATAAAAGCTCCAATAAGCTTGCATGCGTCGGCCTTAGTCACATGCTGGCTCTCCACGCTGCTTGATCTCTGGCAGCCTCCCTATTCAGTCCCTTATCCCTGAGGTCACACTCTATGACCTCGTCTCAGGTCTTTTTCGGTCTGCCTCTCGCAACCCTACCCCCGACGTTCACACTTCTTACTGTAGATCCATAATATCTGAATGTTTCTTGTCTGCTTCTTACCATTTGTAGAGGTTCCCTGTACAGTGTGTGTGTGTGTGTGTGTGTGTGTGTGTGTGTGTGTGTGTGTGTTCTTAGCTAATTGTATCTTTACAGGAATGAGTCAAGCTCGTACTGTCCCGTGTCTTAAACCATATTTATCGTACATATCCTTAAATTTGTGAATTGTTTTGGCACACACTATTTCATTCGGTAGTGCATTCCATTGATCAATTACTCTGTTTGGGAAACTGAATTTCCTTACGTCTTTATCACCTCTCTTCTTATGCAGTTTTTTGCAGTGTCCTCTTGCTGATGCTTCTCCATATGTTAAGTAATCATTTATGTCTATTTTCTCCTTCCCTGATATGCACTTATATAGCATTATCATGTCACCTCTTTTCCTTCTCTCCTGTAGTGTTAGTAGATTCAGTTTATTTAGTCTTTCTTCGTAGCTTAGGTCCCTTAAGCTTGGTATCCATCTTGTAGTGGCCCTTTGAACTTTTTCAATCTTGTCTATGTGCTTTTTGAGATGAGGACTCCAGACTACTGATGCATATTCCAGGGTTGGTCTAATGAATGATGTTATTATCCTTCTTAGCATGTCTTCATTTATGTATGTGAATGCTATTCTCATATTTGCAAGCAGTGTATACATGTTCCGCACCTTCTCGCTGATGTGGTCAGCCGGAGATAGTCTGTTATTGATAATCACACCTAGGTCTTTCTCTCTTTTTGATGTGTATAGGGTTTTATTTCCTAACTTATATTCCCAATCAGGTCTTTTTCCACTTTTACCAAACTTGATTAAATGTGTGTGTGTGTGTGTGTGTGTGTGTGTGTGTGTGTGTGTGTGTATGTGTGTGTGTATGTGTGTGTGTGTGTGTTCAAAGGGATATTAACCAGCCTTATCCAAAATATATCAATAAGAAGATCCGTACTTGACTGGTGGTAGGTGACTGTGTTACCATGGCAACCTCCCACACCACCACATTTACATAATGACATTTCCTCAACAGCATGATCCGTTAGAGAGTATTTTGTGTGTGTGTGTGTGTGTGTGTGTGTGTGTGTGTGTGTGTATGGAGATATGGTTATATCTAAGGTGGATCTGCAGGACTCTGTGGGACTGTTTGGCCTTAAGTACGGCTTGGATAGGTAGTTCGTAGGCTGATGAGGACTATGAGGAGTGCAAGTATAAGCAGACGAGACTACTTGGTTCAGAGGCTGATGAAGGCTATGAGAAGACCATGAATGATTTGAGAGAGTTGTCACTGTATAATCAGACAGGACGTGTGCGACTCCCTTTATGGTGTGTGTGTAATCAGCAGTAAAAAGCCTTGCACGAGGGAGGTCGGAAGCTAAAAACATGCTCTTGACAAATTACGAATAGGAGGAGTGTAATAGATAATAAACACCCTTGCACGAGAGGGAGGTAGGAGGCTTGAAAAACATACCATCGACAGATTACCAATATGACGAGTGTAATAGAAACCCATGTAACAGACACGAGTAAACACCCATGCCTGAGAGGTGGGGAGCTGTAAACATATACCAGTGATGTCACCAACTGGACGACTGTAATAGACAGTAAACATCCTTACTTGAGAGGAGGTGGAAAACTTTAGAAACATTCCGGTGAAATATTAACCTTCATATTAAGCAAAGCACTGAGATATCTATTAACGCTTGCCATAAAACACTGAACCTGAGTCTGTTATCTCGCAGCCACATACGAAAAGACATAAAACAAGGCATATCCAACGACTTTCAGTACAGCAACGTATCTTCAAGCTAATTCTTACTTCAGACGACTTTATTCAACTTGGGCAAGATATCTGCTAATGAAACTTGGGCAGGATATCTGGTACACAAGGCTGTATCTACTGCCATCGTTCTAGTTCTAGTATTTTCCTCGAAGCTCTTATACAATCGTCCAGAGAGAGCTAAATAAACTAAAAACATATGCTATACTGAGGAAGAGGCAATCGTAACTATAAAGGGCGCTATTCTTAAGCAGTCCACCCTCAGTCACACGAGAAGCGAAATACACAAACACAAAGTTTCAGTCACACAAGGCACACAAAAATGTATAAAATAGACGAAACACGAAGCGAGCACACACACACACACACACACAAAACCACGCCCACCTCCTGTGATATTTGACTTTGGAAGGACGGACCAACAATAGACTGTAATGCATAAACCAATTTATATTGGCCTAGTCTCAACTAACCTATCTATATTTACTCTAACTGAACCCTGCCTAACCTCGAATGACCTAATCCAACCCAAATTAACCCAACCTAATATAACTTAACCTCATCTAACCCAGTCTAATTGTTTTTAACCTCACAATCTCACGTAACCTCCACATACCTAACCTAATCAATTCTGATGCAGCCTAACCGCATCTAACCCTACCTAATCCTACCCAGTCTCACTTAACCATACCATACCCGACCTAACCCAACCCAGTCAAGCCTAAAATGACCTAATCCAACCGAACCTAACCCAGCCTAACCCAACCAAATAAAACCCAACCCAAAACCTATCAAAACCGACGTATTCTAAAGCAATCTAACCTAATCCGTCTATATCTAGTCGAACTGAAGCCAACCCAACCAAAAATTACCTAATCAGACCAAACCCTGCCCAAAGTGACCTAACCTAACTTTCGATCGGCTATATATTCGTTAAGAAATTTTGCTGCCTGAAAGTCTACGAATGTCACATTCCAAGTTTCGCCTGTTCTGTGTACATAAGTTCGTGTGTTTGTGTGTGTGTTATTTAGGAGTGTCTGAGATGTGTACTACAGGGAAAAATTTACACTTTCTCTCTCTCTCTCTCTCTCTCTCTCTCGCGTGTTAAAAAATTGGGTACACAATCGGCACGATGCATCCTTCTAATGTAGTACAGACAAAAAACGAGAGAAAGAGAGAGAGAGAGAGAGAGAGAGAATCTTCCCGTAGATAATTAGGTCCAACTGCTAGTGTTGTGTTGAATGGAAGAGGCAGTACATAACAGCCCTCCCACCCGCCCTCCTTCCTGCCTCCTGTTTATAATCCTCTGTTGTTTTTTCTATTGTTTTGGCCCACTGTTACAGTCAAAACAAAAGACAATGACCAGAAATGACTCCCGTAGTGTCCAACGCTCTGTCAGATAGAGGAGACAATCAAGGCAATCAACACAGCCTGATCTCCTGCCCTCCTTGTTGTCTTTTGTTTTTAAGGCCCTACTGTTTTTCGTATAGTGTTTTTCTGGCCCAGTGGTGCTTTTTCCTGTACATTGCTTTGGTGTGTGTTTTGTAATGTGGCCTAAAACTTGAGTCCCTTCCACTTGGTACTCTGTCTGAGGTTTAAGTGACTGGATGTGTTTTGTTCCTATTTCTGTCTGCATCCTCGTACTCTCTCTCTCTCTCTCTCTCTCTCTCTCTCTCTCACACACACACACACACACACACACACACACAAGGACAGGATACTTTTCTTAAGTGGGCGAATCGAGTGAGAACACAATACTTCAGCTAAAATTTGGTATCAATAAGTAAAACTCTTGCCCAGTATGGCTTGTAAAATTGCCCTGCTTTGAGGAACACCAAAGCATTGTCTCCTTTCCAGCTACTAAACTCTCTCTCTCTCTCTCTCTCTCCCTCTCTCTCTCTCTTTTCCCATAGAGCCAAGTATAGCCGAGAAACACCCAAAACTTTTCCGCTAGACAAGAACAGAGCATCATTATTTTTTCTCTGCTCAGCTGTTGTGCCGGTCATGGCATGTCGTGGCTTTCTTAAGGGTTATATCAGGACCTGCCACTTCAAGCAGACCCTCTTAACTAAATAAAATCGTCTGGAAATAGCTAGAATAATAAAATGTCAGGGAATAAGAGGGTTAATACTCAGACAATATTTTCAGCTCTGGAAAAAAGTAAACACATGACACCATAGCCTAAGTACTGGTCACTGAGCATAAAAGGGCACTGGGGTTGAGGCGTGTGTATGTGTGTGTGTGTGTGTGTGTGTGTGAAAGTGTAGTTGTGTAACAGTACCATACAGCCAGACACAAAAACTTCACCCAATATTTCACCTCATCTCTTCTACTTTTTACTTCCCTCTGTTGCCTAATAGTCCTAAGCTGGGAGAGGCTTCGTATGCTTCTCCCCCCAATCATTCCCTCTGATACAATACAGGAAAGTGACGGATTTCCCCCCCACACACACCCTCTCTCTCTCTCTCTCTCTCTCTCTCTCTCTCTAAGTGTTAAGTGGGAGCAGCAGAATACCAGGCAGAACTTTTATGTCCCTTAAGTGTACCTCGTTTCATTCACTGTCCTAGAATTCGAGGAGTGAGGGTGTGCGGTGTGGCTAACATGGTACACAACCCTTTCACTACGAGTACTGTAATCTTATTCGTGCAATCTCCAGACGATTTTATCCAGCTTAAAGGGGCTTTGTCGAACTGGAGGGGTTATATCTAGCCTTCATTAACCCCTTCACCACTAAGGGTCTTTTCCAAGTTTAAAATCGTCTTGAGAGAGAGAGAGACAGACAGACAGAGACAGAGACAGACAGAGAGACAGAAATAGACAGACAGAATTAAAATAAAACTGTGTCATCGGACTGAAGGAGTTAACCAGTTTCTATGACCAACGCCAGACGATTTTATTCAGCCGAGGGACAATTTTTTTTTTATTTTTTTAAGCATGGAAGAAGGAACTGCGGCTAAACGGTGGAAAACTATCTCTTATAAACTTTTTTTTTCCTTTTCCGTGATAACAAATTTAACCCTTTCAATTCGGCGGGGTATTTTTTTATGCATTCGTGCTGGAGAGCAGATTTGACTAGTAACCAAGGAGACTCATTTCTATCTCTTAACTGAGGCCCACTGAATTTCACGCAACCACGACTTAGCATTCTCTTTGTGGGAGTGGTCTGGTTCCGTCAGATGAAAACAAACAGACTATAATAACAAGAATAAACTTAAAAAAAAGAATGGACATCACCGGGATTCAAGGCATTAACCCGGGAAGATTTCACTCAGTAGCGGGAAATTCGCACGTGTAGTAACAACGTGACTGAATCTGGCACCTCCCCGGACTCCCAGATACGATAGGATCACGTCTTTTCCGTTTTATTCTCGCTGGGCAGAAGAGAGCGAGGTGGAGGGGTGCTGTCAGGTGAACCCGTCTGACCTACGCTGAAGACGTGGTTAGAAAGTCTCCATTAACCCCTTCTATATGCAAGCGTTTTTCAGTGTCGGTATATCGACCAGAAAGTCTCTATTAATCCCATCTATATGCAAACGTTATTCGGTATCTGTAAATTTGTTAGAAGGCCCCCATTAATCCTTTCTATATACAAACGTTTCTCGGCATCGGTATCTTCTTATCACCCACACGTTTTCATTCAGCTTAGACCAGGCCTCTTCTAATTTGTCTTCGAGTATTATAGTAAGATACCTGAATCTAGGAAAGGGTGGCTACAAATCTATCGTCTCCAGGTCATTCTATCCTTTGCCATCCCGCTTCCTTCTCTCCAGTTTACACCCTCCTCACTCATCTACCTCTCCACCCGACCCCTCCATCTCATCCTCGGTTTCTCCCACACCCCTCCACCTTCACCCCACTCACATACTCTCCTAGTCAGTCTCGCATTCTCCATTCTCTCTAAAAACACCAGCACATCCACAGCGCCACCACAACGTTCCATATCTTTTTTGTGCCACTCTGTCTGCAGTAGTGAAGGAAATAATGCTCAGACTGATGGGATTAAGGCCTGTATTCTCGTCGGTTAAGGTGGTTCCCTGACACCTTATCCATAGCGAATTATTTTCCATAGTGTGCCTTACTACTCTCCTGTATATTGCGTATATCTTTTAAACACCATCATGGAAGGCAAAAATAACATGCAAGGAATTATTAATGAGATGCAAGCAAAAATAAACCGGTAAGGAAAAGGTGTTAGGAAGCTTACTTACCTGACGAGAATACGCGACTAAAAAGATTATTCCGAATCCCAACTGATGCCAAACTCGAGGATGGACAGATGAACCCCCTGACCGCGATATGTTCCCTCCGCTAAGTATAAGGGTATGATGTTTGGCTCAGTGGAATACCTAGGTGAGTCCATGGCAGCGAGAAAAAGATACACACACACACACACACACACACACACACACACACACACACACACACACACACACACTTAGGTCTGCTTGATCAACTCTCTGACCCTGGGGATGCCTTCTTCATTCCTTAATATTTTCTTCCAGTTTTATTCAACACAGGACAGACTTATAGAACAGGAAGAGATGACCCCTCCAGTACGACAGACCTTTCCTATGCTGAATAAAATCGTCTGGTAACAACAAGAATAAACAGGACGTCACCTGGATGCTGCAGCCAGGATTCAGTATTAAAATTGAAAGCGCAAATGTAAAGACAAGCTCCCTATTAGTTACGACAATTTTTGAAATACCTGATGAGGATAGGACACGTCTCACCTTTCCGTACCTGCAGTGAGGGATGTGGGCTAATCACCTTTAATTACAGGTGTCCCTTTAATTACCGTCAAATCATAGCACAGTACTTGACTTCCCCTTCGCGTTCCCAATTACAATACAATGGTCATGATCCTCTTTAACCAGAATTTACCTTTTTTACGCTGCTTTATTTTCTAACATAAAGCCTCTCCTACTGAAGGGATTATTCCAGCTGAAAAAAGCGAGAAACAAACAACAACTTTCCTAATAACATCCAGTAAGAGGCCGAGGTGCAATACACGCAATAAATCGCTGAGAAAAGGGAGCTCCGAAGTCTACACTGCAACCTGTAATATGGAACAAAAGGCGACTCCACACTTGCAAGCACACCAGGGAAATATACCGTAACAAGGGCTATACTGTAGACTAATGATGGTGGACTTTGGCTCGTACGCTACCACTGTCATTCAGAGTACCGTGAACTGGAATGTAGGTGACCGCGAAAAGCTTTTATTCGAGGTCATCCTTCCTAAGCTGAATAAAATCGTCTGGCGGTAACAAGAAGGAAAATTGAAGTGATGTTCTCGGAATGGTTATGACGGAGACTATATTGCTCTAGGGTAGACGGGGCAAACTAATCTTTGCTCATCTATCTATATTTCAATCTATCTAGGGTATAAGGAGAGATAGAGATTACCTTCCACTTTACGATGTGAGAAATGGAGCCTTCTCTCTCTCTCTCTCTCTCTCTCTCTCTCTCCACCAGCCAGATAATATGATGTACTCGTCCGTGCCAAGTAAAGACAAACAGCCGGGAGAAGGCCGGCCACCTGCACCACTAGGGTACTTTTTACGAGTTATTTTTAGAAGTTTAATTTATAGTTACCTTAAATCTCTCTGCTTCACATATTTAAACTGTGGTGAAAGCTGTTTTCCAGTGGTACCAGATATCTGCCAAAACAACGACAAATGCTGCAGAAAATAAAGGCCACAAATTTACCCTTGCCCTCTCGGATACGTTGTACGCCTAGTGACTGGCACCATAACTCGATCACGCTATCTCAGTCATCTCTCCTTTACTACCTTTTAAAGTTACAGACCGAGGAGAAAAGTTGACTTTTTTGCCTTGCAACAGGTTGCCGTCATCACCAAGAACTAACACAAGCAATAACGAACCCTTATCATCAGTATTTCTGGCCAGTACTAGCAAAATCAAAGTGGTTCCGTGCAAGTGTCACCGTTCCCATCATCACCCAAGGACAGTACTAACACAGTACCTTGCTTTAAGCTCACATCATCAATATACTACGTTGCAATACAGGAAGGTTAAAATCTCAGAGTGGTGTGGTACGGGACAGCCAAAGTTTGCCCACATTCCCTACCGGTTGTGGCAATGTGGGCTGTTACATGAACTATTTCTATGTGATAGCAATATGAAGTACACAAGAAAAGAGTATGGGAAGGAAGGATATTCCCTGTCTCTGGGGAGGAAAGAGAAATACGCAAGATACGACGCAATGCTGGCTGAGAAATTCCGATGAACTCTTGGTCATGGCTGTGCAGAATAAAATCATCAGTCATTATCATCATCATACACACGACCAGATTAAAGTGCTATGGCCAAATACCTTGCAACTAGCTATGGGTCGACTTAATAGCACATTCCTATAGGTCCACATCATCATTATATCATCATCATCATCATCATCATCATCATACCATCATCGACAATTTCAAAGCACACTACCTTGCAATTGGCTGTGGGTCGAGTTGAGACCACTTGTCAATGGGGTCAGCGTTGATTAGCCTGGCCAGAGCCGCCTCCGTCAGTGTCACCAGTCCAGTCTCGGGGTCAGCGCTCCACTGGCCTGCCTGTAGACCCCCGCCACCGCCACCATCTCCCTCAGTCTTACCTCCGTCGCCAAGTCTCATCTCTTCCACCATCATCCTTGGACTTGAACCTCCTCTATTTGGAAGGTTCTCTGCTACCTTCTCAACCAGCTTGAAGGCTTGTACTCTTGTCGTAGCGAAAAAAATTGTGTCTTGTCCTTATATCTGCCGGAATCGTATTTATCTTTTCATGTGAACCTCCTGTGTCTTGAAGGTTCTCTGCAACCTTCTCAACCAGCCTAAAGATGCTTCGTTGTAAAGAAATATACTAATGGAGTTTTAGTTACTTCTGCCGGAATGGTATCACGCAATCGTCCTAAGCACTGATGCCGTCCCTCATTATCACGGAGCTAACAGGATCATCGACACTCAGAAAATGTTAGGTAAATTCACTGTTCTATTCCTGAAAAATACACTGCATGTAAACCATAAGGCTTTGAGCTTGGACCTCTGCAGGAGGGAAGGGGACTGGGTGAGACTTCTTCAGGGGGGTGAAGGAGGTTTTTGAGACTTCTGGAGGAGGAGTAGGCCACTGAATGAGATTTGTAGGTGCTCAAGGAAGCTTTTGAGACTTTTGCAGGAGGGGAAAAATACTGCTGTAGGTGCTCAAGGAGGCTTTTGAGACTTGTGAACGAGGGGAAGGAGGCTTCGAGGTGAGACTTCTGCAGGAGAGTAAGGAACCGAACCACTAACACAGTCGCGACACTCTGTCCCTGGAGGGAGTGACAGGGGCGTCCGTCCTCTCTTAGCTCACTCGCGGTCCACACTGACTCCATTCACCACTGCGCTCCCTCGGCCCTCTCTCTAGACTTGGAGAATTGACGGCTAGGATGCTGGGTCGACATACATTTATAATCATTCTTTTGCCTTATCAACGTTCTCTGTCTCAACCAGAGTTTAGGACTGCTTACTTAATCCTTTGTCTTCACTTATATAACCACCAAACGTTTCACAATAAGGCAAGTTAATATTAAAAAGGAAAAACATAAAACTAACACATAAAGGTGGGTTTAGCTGAGCTGGAGAATAAATTGGTTTTGGGATAAATAATTACACTGAGAAAGAGTGTCTGAGAAAGAGGTGGATCTGATTAGTATGGTAATAATGAGACAGCTTTGGGGTAGTCTATGGATAATTAAGATAGAAGATAAATAATAACTAAGAGAATAAATAGGAACTTCGATAATTATATGGCAAATGGGGGGTTTGTCTTAATATAGAAATAAATAAACAGGTTTGTGGGTTGGAGAAACAGAGGGCAGGACACACCAAACAAAACCTTGCTAGTTTTATCACGGGGTTCATCTCATCACTAAATAGCCTTAAACATGTCTCCCTAGCCTTTGTGTGTGTGTACGTGTGTGTGAGTAGACAGGTAGGTAGGTAGGTAGGTAGGTAGGAAGACAGGCAGGCACGCAGGGACACACAGGTAAGTGGGTAGGTAATTAGGTAGGCAGACAGGCAGGCACACAGGCAGGTAAGCAGGTAGGCAAGTTAGTCCATCCTAAACCTAAACTGAATCGTTTAAATGTAATCTCTTCGAAAGGACTAAGAATTATGACCAAGGCGCCTGATACACTGTTGGTAACGAGTACTGTGCCATCTCAAGTCAGTCACGAGGCTATAAAAATATCACCCAATTCTCCTCACAGCATCATACAGGGGAAGAGGCTTGATAACTGGGCACTGGTCGAGGGAGGTAGTGATTTGAGGTGCCAGTCATCGGTGTTGGTTAATGATGTTACGGGAGCTAGTTTGGTGATGAAGCAGAACTGCCTCAAGAACACGAACACGATAACGAACACACACACACACACACACACACACACACACACACACACACACACACACACACACACACACACACACACACAGTATAACCTCAGATGTGTCCTTTCCATATGCCTACAGACTTATGTCTCACCCTTTATAATGAGGAGGACCATAAGTCGAAGAGGCTGTGTATTTCAAGTGTACAATTTTCCTGCTTGGAATGATTATAACCACTGATGCTACCGGCTCTAAGTACAGGCTTGCGAAGATCCTAAGTGATTTGCCTGATAAGGGAAATTACAATGAGGAGAAGAATTAATGAAGGTAGGAGTGTGGAGGATATAAATGGGGGAAAGAATAAATGAAAGTAGGGAAAAGGAAAATATAAAAATAAAAATATAAACTGAGATGACATGAGAGAAAAGTGATACCATGCCTTTTGCTGATAGGAAATTCCAGCACCTTATTACATGGACTGAGGTAGCGAAAGGGAACTGGTCAAAGTTTTCCATTTTCTACTTACAAAATGCTGCGGTAAAGGACGCACGCACGCACACACTCACTCACCCACTCTCTCTCTCAAAAGAAAAAAAAAGATGCACAATTAACTTATATGTCATGCCAGAACACAAAATGTATTGTATCACCGAAAACTCAAGAACGGTAGATTTTACAGCCAATAAACTGGAAGGGAAGTCTCAAAGAAATCGTTTTATTGCCCAGACGAAACACCTACAGCTTTTGATTGTGCCTTGAGGACCCGAGACCAATTTAAGAGACCGAGGTGGACCAGAATACTAAGAAAGTGTATTGCCTTTAATATGGGAGACTTTGGAGACAAAGGAAGTAGGAGAGGGCTTGAGATGAGAGGATTACTATTTCAATACGAGAGGCCTTTGGATAGGAGTGAAGCAAGACAAGGAAACTTCAGGTCAGAAAATTATCTATTTCAATACGAGAAACTGTGGAGGGGAGTGAAGTTAGAGAGGAAGGGTTGAGGTGAGAAAAGGGGGCCTGAGTTGCAGAGAAGGTCGCCATATGGAGGAGGAAAGAGTGACATGGAGGTGATTCATTTGTGGTCACCCCTGACGGGATTAAGGCATCTGGTGACAGACAGGTAGACAGTTAGATTGATTGACTGACTAACTGATTGATTGATAAGTGAAGTTTGTATGGAAGACGTAAATTTGGACCAGCTTAAAGTGAGTGTACAGTAGAAATGGATGGTCGAAGTAGGTATACAGGACAAAAATCTACCAAGTGAAGGTGAAGGTAATACAGAAATGGGTGGCAGATGTATGTATGAAGGACGAGAAAATGAACCAGGAGATATATGTATGAAGGACGAAAATAATGGGCCAGGTTATTGTGAAAGACCTATAATTATCACAGTATAAAAAACAAGGAATCAATAAGCTTCAAGTACTGAGATACAAGTCCTTCAAGTCTAGAGAGAAGCCATAATCCACACACAGAGGCCAATTAAGGAAACTCGCCAGTGAACGAGCAAGATGATGACCATAACCATTTTCGTAATAACTTTCCTTGTATATCTTGCACGTAGGTAGGTTTGTACAACTTTAAGATGTGGAAACTGATTAGCTTGCGTGTAGATGTGTGTAGGGGGGGGTGCGTTGTTGTAGTTGAGATTCGTCCATTTTATTATGAAAATGGACCCGGGCTCAGGGTGGAGAGCCCGCCAGAGTTATCAGAGATGTCAGTGGAGCAGCCTCTACGAGGAACTGCTGGGGCTGGTTAGTTTGGAAAATAAGGATACGTCTGTCTGTTTTAGACGGCCTAGGAGAATGTCGGGATTAAAGGCCGACTTTACGATGTTGGAAATTTCTGCCTTGCTGAGGGTGTCGTTATAGCTGAGGTCAGGTTCAGAAGCGTGTGGAGTAGTGCCTTCAGGATCTATCTCGGCAGGTGGCGGTGGTTTAGGCTGTTTCTTCCTCTACCTCTTCTTGTTCGATGTCGGTGGTGGGGAGGGAGAGGTACATGCCTCCTCGGTGGCCTGGAGGTTCACGACAGCATCAGGTGGTAAGGGGGAGGTGTGGTCGCTTTCTTCCTGTAGGACGGAAAGGACAGGAGAGGCGACCCTTCCCTCAGCTGCTGACGGCGGGCGGTGATCATCGGAGGTGTCGATGTCCATGGGCGGGGCAGAGGTAGAGCAGGAGGCGGCAGTTGCCCTGTTTAGGGGAGCGTCGAGCTGCAGCCTCTTCCGCGGTGTTGTGCGGGGTCTGGGAGGCTGCAGCGTTGTGGTGTGACGCTCCTGACGCGGGAATGGCCGTGCATCACGAGCGAAGCTCTGAGGGATGACAAGGCGTGGCAGCCCGTTCTTCTCAAAGACTTGAGGGAGTAGAACGAGCATAGCTGCCTTGTCATCGCCACAGAAAGCCTTCGCCGTCGCGATGCACATGGCGACAATGGTGTCCACATCCCCAGGACATCGGGGATCCCCAGGCCGCCGTCCCTGAGCCGTGGGGCGCCGCTGTGCATAGGCAGAGCCTTGCACAGCTGCACCCCCCGGTCCAGTGACGTGTATAGCCTCGGGACCCTTCGGTGTCTGGAGAATGTGGAACTCCACTGTCTCACCCTGACGTAACAAGGGTGAGTGGCGCCGAGAAGAGGTAGCAGCGATCCCTGAGCGATGTACAAATACATCGGCGCCAGAATCCTGGCGCCGGATGAATCCGTACTTCGCCCTGATGCTGTACCACTTCACGGTGCCAGTGATGGTGGTGGTCTGCTCTTCTCCCTCAGGCTCAGCTGCCAGGTCAGCCCCCCTCAACGGGTCGCGAGCTGTGGCAGAAGTAGAGGCCATGCTGGAGAGAGGAGGAGATGTTGCTGCTACCGCTGCTGGACCGCGCCCTGACTGACTGGGCATGGGGGGGGGGTTATAGGTAGAGGCAGACTGATGGGCGCCGCATTGGGGGCGGGGCTTGCAACAAAGAAAACTCCCATAAAATAGAGGGGAACCTTATGTAACTTCGACGAATCTTTATACTGATCGTTGTCCTTTCGTTTTTTTTTCTCTCTGTCTTGTTCTTGCGTTGCCTCCATGTAAGGCCTGTCTCCAGCTTATAATGCTGGCACACTTCATGCTCCACTTACTGCATCCACTTTAATAATAATAATAATATCAATAATAATAATAATAATAATAATGATAAACACATCTTTCAACTTGTATTTTTTGGATTCCCTATCGGATCGGACGATAATTATAAATATAAGAAAACTCATGTTTCAGGGGAAAGTAAAGGAACTGAAGCATTAAATTTAGTTAACCTTCCTCCCCTCTTTCTTCCTCGTCAGTATAATATTTCTCGGTAAGAGAAAAAGAGCAGCGAATAAAAGCAAAAAGAACAGAGAATGAGATAAAGAGCAGAGACTGAAACAAAGCGCATTAAGGCAGAATGGGGCCAGAAAAAGTGAAAAAAACGAATAGCGAAAAAAAGAACACAGGGTAACAGTAATATAGGCTTAGATACGTAGTTCGGAGGCTGATGAGGACTATGAGAAGTGCTACAGTATAAGAAGACGAGACTACGTGGTTCAGAGGCTGATGAAGGCTATGAGAAGACCAAGAATGATTTGAGAGAGTTGTCATTGTATAATCAGACAGGACGTGTACAACTCCCAATATGGTGTGTGTAATAAGCAGTAAAAAGCCTTGCACGAGGGAGGTCGGAAGCTACAAACGTGCTATTGACAGATCACCAACAGGAGGAGTGTAATAGATTATAAACGACGCCTAGCTAGATGCACGCGTGTCTCGCCCGCTCGCTCCTCAGCTCTCACTCTGTGACTCCCTGCCTTCATCAAAGCTGCCTAACGACTTTTTCGGCATGTGCTACCCACCCACTCATCACCTCATTAAATAAACTTCACCCATTCATCACCTCATTAATAAACTTCACCCACATCATTCCTCCTACCTCTTTTCCTGTCTTCTTCTAATTTCTCTGTTATTACTAACCCCTGCTCTTTTGTGAATTCGGAGATACTTCCTGGACCCCCCCCATTACCTTGTTGGGGCCACGGCCATAACAGTAGCCGGGGGTCCAGGAGCTTTAGCCGTGCACCAGGGAGACTCAGCCTTTTTGCTCTCCTACTTCCTTCCCATCTTGCTGGTGATAGATTGGCTAGGACTACGGTGCTAACAATCTGGAACCACCCTGCTCTCACAACATGTTTCGTGATCAGGGTAACGGCGCCAACACCTCATCCTGCACACCCATTGCACCCCGGGATCTGTGCAAAAGTGTGGTGATTGCTTTTCTTCCCCCTCTTTTTTATTAACGTCATGCGCTACACTCTCCCCCTCCCTCCCCCTTGACTAATGATGGCTTTCTCAGTTAAGTTTAAATGTACCCTCCCCTCCCTGCCTTCAGACCCTGGCCAGACCTTTTTTTGCATCACTGAAACTCCCTTTGTTAACCTTTTTTCAAGTGGGAAAGACAAAATCATTAAGATCACCTTGGCCTCTCAGGCTCATCTAGATTCATACCTCTCCCCCAGTAACCTGCCCAAATACTCCCAGGCTGGATATGAATTGATCTCAACTCCTGAGCTAAAAGCTGCCTGCACAATAATTGCCCGAAATGTTACCAAATATGTTCTCAGACACACCGATGATGACCTTATGACTGAACTGTCCCTGAAAAACGACATTCACGCCACCCACATTGTTCGCTTTGACAACTCAAACAACATCAAGATTCTCTGTGCCTCACCTCAAGAGGTACAGAAACTCCATTAGTATAAAGTAAATAAAGCATTTTAACACATTTAAAGATAACTGCAATTCGCGGGTAGACAAATGTAGCCAGCTTTTAAGCGGCGTCAGCATACACTCTGCCTCTCAACATTTGCTTTTCTCCTTTCTTCTCTCCCTTCCTCATCTACTCGGTCTGTCTGTCTCTCTGTCTCAGTATCTGATTTCCTCCTTTCTTCTGTCCCTGTTACTTTCTCTTAACACCTTCCCTCATGTCTATATGCCTCTCTCTCTCTCTCTCTCTCTCTCTCTGAGGTTCTGTAGGGTGAATGATAATGTCAGTGCAAAGTATGATTTTATTGATATAATTATTATAAAATAAATAAAACATGTTATTATAAAATAAACAAAGCATTATAACACATTTAAAGATAACTACAGTTCGCGGTTAGACAAATGTAGCCAGCTTTTAAGCTCGCGTCTGCATACACTCTGCCTCTCAACATTTGCCTTCCTCTCTCTCTCTCTCTCTCTCTCTCTCTCTCTCTCTCTCTCTCTCGATCAGTATCGTCTACAACAACTGGAGTGCGAACTGAATGAGATATACATCCAGTGCAGGCTCCTTATATCTGGCCAGGAATCTGACATTCCAATTCACACATAGATGAAAATTAAAAAAGGTTGACAAAGCACGGTTGATTTTCCACCTCTAGAGACGTCACCTTGTGGAACTGTCATTTTCCCAGGGCCACACACACACACACACACACACACACACACACACACCGCTCGCTGGTGCAGTGGTAACGCTCTCGCTTGCCAACTGGTGGACGATAGTTCGCGCCTCCCTCAGGTTGCGAAAAAGTTTCACTGACGAAGTGGGTGGTTACTGTCCCCCTTGAGCAAGGGGACGGGTGTGTGCGTGTGTGAAGGTCACAGCCTTACCCTTAGATCGGACTATATGAGCTCTCAGCTCCCTTCCGGGAGGGTAAAAGCTGACGATCACGACCATCAAGTGATCCTGACCGACCCGGTGAATTACACACACACACACACAAACTATCTATCCGTCTACTTGTCTATTTCTACCTATATCTATCTGGCTGTTTTTCAGTAGATCGATTTAACTATCTATTTATATGTCTATTTATCTATATCTATATCTATATCTATCTATCTATCTATCTATATCTATCTATCTATCTATATATACTGTATGAGAGGCAAATAGAGAGAGAGAGAGAGAGAGAGAGAGAGAGAGAGAGAGAGAGAGAGAGAGAGAGAGAGAGAGAAAGAAGGGGAGGGGTGGATGTAGGGAGTGAGGACAGGTGAGGTGAGGAATGGCTCCTAATCCCCAAGGAATAACCTACTCAGGTCATTTTGACTAGGGCACACACACACACACACACACACACACACACACACACACACACACACACACACACACATATATATATATATATATATATATATATATATATATATATATATACCCAGGCTGCTTCCCCCAAGGAAAGTGGGGTAGCCGAGACAGGTCGACACTTACTCATCCACTCTAACACGGTCATTCGCATCTTAGCCCCAAGGGGGAGAAGGGACAATTCCTCACCGCACCACACCGTACGAGGGACAATTGCGCCGTGCAACCAGTGACATCCACAGCAAGGCCCTACAGCAGAGCTGGTTTACACCTGCCACATCATAATAGACCCATCCCTTTACCCGCATCTGCCTGATCAGCTGATCAGACAAATGTAGGAGAATATCCCCCCAAGGCTGCGTCATCATTTATTCATTCACAATTTCTCTCCATTCATTTCTATCACGCACAGCCACTCTTCCTTGCTCTACAAACATCCCTCTCACATCCAATGCTCTCTTCATATATATATATATATATATATATATATATATATATATATATATATATACACGTAAATCGATCGACAGAAAAACACAGGCAGACAGATAGGTAGGAATAGATAAGCAGACGGATAAATAATAATCATGTCAGCTCTGTGCCAAACCGCCTGCAAGAAGTGATTGGAAAATGGCAATAAAGGAAGTTGGGTTCGATACTGACTGAGAGAGAGAGAGAGAGAGAGAGAGAGAGAGAGAGAGAGAGGCATATAGACATGAGGGAAGGTGTTAAGAGAAAGTAACAGGGACAGAAGAAAGGAGGAAATCAGATACTGAGACAGAGAGACAGACAGACCGAGTAGATGAGGAAGGGAGAGAAGAAAGGAGAAAAGCAAATGTTGAGAGGCAGAGTGTATGCTGACGCCGCTTAAAAGCTGGCTACATTTGTCTACCCGCGAATTGCAGTTATCTTTAAATGTGTTAAAATGCTTTATTTATTTTATACTAACATGCTTTATTTATTTTATAATAATTATATCAGTAAACGTATACTTTGCATTGACGTTATTATTCACCTTACAGAACCTTTGAGAGAGAGAGAGAGAGAGAGAGAGAGAGAGTACTGAGTGACTCAAGGATGAGGGAGGGATGGGATTAACTGGATGGGAGGTGGGAGGGTGGGGGAAAGGAGTCGTGAACGAAGACTGAAGGACTGGCTGGGGGAAATGAGAAAATTTGACATTTGCCTCGCCTCATCTGTCCAGGTTTCCCTGTCCATGACTGTACAGCAGACCGTCTCTAAACCAGATCAATGTGGGGGGATGGGGGAAGCCCGATCCGATAAAGCCGATAATCTGGTAAGTCCAATGGCTCCCCCACAAGTTGGATTTCAAGCACATAATGGAAAATCTATCTATCTATCTATTGCCAGACGCCTCAATCCCCCCCCCCCCACTTTTTGGAGCCTGGGGGACAGAGTATCTTTTGTCCCCCCCACTTTTCTAGGCCGTTTTTTTTTTTTTTTTTTTCCTTAATGGAAAAATCCTTTCAATGCAGCACAGTACAGTTCAGGTGATATGAAAATCATTCCCTGCTGAGAGGGGCAGGTGGCGTGGTCACCTGAGTCAAGGATTAAGACAGTTTAATCCCAGCAGATGTATTTTTACTTAGGTCAGTCTTGACGTATGCACCACCCCTGATGCCTGAGCCAGTGAGAATCAAACTAAAAGAATGAGTAGTGGAAAACAGAATTTCTACTGCCTACCACCACAACAGTAGTGCAAAACAGAATACCAGACTGGGGGTGGCTGCAGCAGCGGGTTTGAATTTATGCATATGTGCTAAGTGGAGAGAGAGAGAGAGAGAGAGAGAGAGAGAGAGAGAGAGAGAGAGAACCGCAAAGGAAAATAGAAAAAAACGATACGAATGTGGGAAAGTGTGTGTGTTCGGGACACTCACGCCAGATCTCGAGTTTTCATTGGCCCATCCATTCCGCTATTTTTCTTCCAGCAGCCAATCAAAATACAGGGTTTATTTCCGAACATAAACAGATAGTATGGACGCCATTGCATCTCGTATGGTACTTGCTGTGCCGATGTGTGGTATAATTCATTATAATTTCATAGGTTATTACGCAAAATAGCTGTAATTCCTTATATGCACAGAGAGATAAAGATAGCAGGTAAATGATGCACCAAGAGTATAGCGTTGACAGTCATTTTTTCAGTACTAAAAGTGCTCAAGAAATTTGTGGTACCGAGAAAAAAAAAATATTTTGCGGTAGAACGGAGGGAAGTTAGCATGCAGGTATCGATAATACTACCATCTACGAGAGTACCCTGATGACCAAGGATACTAGTGACATGGAGATGTCTTTGCTAGGGCAACTCCAGTGCCTTCTAATTTATTGCTGGTGTTTCCATTTTCTCTCACATGAAATAGTAGACCTCTGGTAACATTATGTACTGAGTGTTTTTACATACTTGTCCTCTGAAAGGATTATTAGCTATTAACTTAAAGTAACTTCAAGAAAGCTGTCAATATGTGGGGAAAAGATAGTTTTTCTTTAAGACATTGGAACAAATGCGACAGTAATGATGTCAATTTATTTCTGATGACATAAAACATCAAATCTAGGAAAGTTTGTGGTGACATATTATGGGGAAATATTCCAAGTGTTTGCCCCCCCTGGCAAATTTCCTGGATACGCCACTGGCTCACCCCCCCTCTCTCTCACATACCTCCATCCCATCCTTCCATCTCATCTTAGGCCTCCCCTCCCTCTCCTCCCCTCCTCCACCTCACTCACATACACTCTCCCCGCTTGTCTCTCGCTCTCCATCCTCTCCAAATGGCCAAACCACCTCAGTGTATTTTCTCCTAACGCTTTCTATCACGTTCACATTAACACCACAACGCTCCTGCACTTCCTCATTTGTCAGTCTGTCTTTCCTTTTAACTATAATACACATGCTCCTTTCAATAATCCTCTCTCCATCCCCCACCCTTAGCGAAACATATTTCTCATTTGCAATGAGCGTGGTATGGTGTGGGTAACAAGACAGCCAAGCACCGCGGAGCTGGGCATCACACGTACACACTCCCCGACCGACTTTAGGTGACTGAAGGCGAGGGAGGGGGTAAGGTAACCATTGGTGTGGCAGATGCGATCATGCGAGTGTAGACGGATTGGCGCCATGGTCTAACCGTCGGAGATGTACACACAACCCCAGCAAGAGCGACACTGAGGCTCGTATAGTCTCTGGGCTGCTGGCATGGGGGTTTTACAGGTAAAGGCAGACTGACGGGCGCCGCATTGGGGGCGGGGCTTGCAACAAGGAAAACTCCCATAAAATAGAGGGGAGCCTTATGTAACTTCGACGAATCTTTCTACTGATCATTGTCTTTTCGTTTTTTTCTCTCTCTCTGTCTTGTTCTTGCGTTGCCTCCATGTTAAGCCCCGTACACACTGGGGATCAAGTTCGTAACAAGTTGCGCAAAGTGTTGAAAATCACCATGTCACTGCATCAGCCTCGCGTGATGGTGACAGGCAAGCAGCGTGGAGTCAACCTTGTATGTGCTGCCCTCGCGCGACGATGACGACTCACGTTGGCCTTGACAATCCAATGGTGCCACTTGTAAAAATTTTGTGGGTAATTCACTGTCAGATTTTGAAAACTGTACAGTACTGAACGTAGGCAAGACCATGGGAGATATTACATACAACTTAGATAACAAAGTAATTAGTAAATCGGAATGCGAGAGAGATCTAGGAGTTATGGTTAGTAAGACCTCAACCTAGACAGAAGTGTATTAATGCGAGAAATAAAGCAAATAGACTCCTACGATTTCTTTCGAGGAGCAATTTTGCAACTTTATCTAGCATTAATAAGGCCACATTTAGACTACGCCGTGCAATTTTGGTGTCCGTACTATTGAATGGATATAAAGTCGCTTGAAAACGTACAGAGAATAATGACAAAAATGATACATGATGTTCGGAACCTGTCACATGAAGGCAGACTAAAAAGACTAAATCTGCACCGAGTAGGAAGACGTAGAGTAATGGGAGACTTAATTGAGGTGTTTAAGTGAAGGAAGGGAATAAGTAAAGGAGATATTAGCAAGGTACAGAACTTAAAGTGGGCATACAGGATAGAACTAGAAGTAATGGTTTCAAACTGGAAAGATTCCGTTATAGTTAAGAACAGGGTAGAAATTGGTTTTGCAATAGAGTAGTAGATGAATGGAATAAGCTACCTAGTAAAGTAGTTGCTGCCTCTTCCATTGAGAGTTTCAAGCATAGGCTAGATGAGCATATGACAAATAAGGGGTGGGTATAGAAAAAAAATCTCATAACCAGTACTAATTCATTCTTTTCCCTTCTCAGGTTACACTATAATAGTCTCTATTCTCCTTTCACACTTTCCTGTAAAATGTCCACGCCAGTTTTTCTATACGGCGTGGTGTTCTTTCTGACTTTTTCCTGCCGGCTTCGGCTGGAGGGTCTTGGAGGGCGGGGGAGAGCCTTCTTCTTTGCTATCCTTATCTCATTCTAGAAGTTCAGTTACTCTTCTAGGAGCTGCCTAGTATGGGCCAACAGGCCTACTGCAGTTGTCCTCTCTTATGTTAATCTCCAGCACAACTTCCTACCAACAACTCCGAGAGAGAGAGAGAGAGAGAGAGAGAGAGAGAGAGAGATTCTGCACATTTATAGCCTCGCTTTTTGGAGAGGAAGACGAGAAAGAAAACTCTCTCTCTCTCTCTCTCTCTCTCTCTCTCTCTCTCTCCTTCATATCATACATCTCCACATGTCTCCACTTTGGCACTAAGACCCACCGTCCATACTGAATACACAAAGGAGTACAAAGGAAAGCAAACAGCAACAGACCTTATCGTCCTTTCGAGGCTGTTTGTTACAGAATAGACTATGACTACGAGATCTAACTCTACATGCTGAAGGGTAAAGATAGTAAAGCAAGAAGGTTCACCCCGCCTCCAAACCCTCCAGTTAAAACTGGCAGGAAAAAGTGAGAAAAACCACCAAGTAGCATGGAATAACTGATATGGAAATTTCATAGGAAAGACTGAAAAGGAAAAGTTACATCTATAATACTGTATCAATTTCATCTATAAGGTACCACGCTAGGGCTGTCTCATACAGGACCGGTGTATTGGTATTAGCGGGGGTATTTTACTGTTAGGAAGCTTACTAACACCTCTTCCTGACCGATTTATTTCTGCTTCTGCTCCGTTACTATATTCTACTCATGCAATCGATGACGATATGAAGACATAGGAAGCCAACCAGGGGATAGTAATGAGTCGTTTGGAGAATAAATCGGTAAGGAGGAGGGAAAAACACTGTTGGGAGGAGACTGGTATGTAGGGAGAGTACGGTTTCTATAGGGTCACACACACACACACACACACACACACACACACACACACACACACACAACCCCTACCCCGTCGCTCCAGAGGACGTACATGCATGCATTCAGATTATTTATACATAAAGTATATACATGGATCATATATATATATATATATATATATATATATATATATATATATATATAGTAGAGAGAGAGAGAGAGAGAGAGAGAGAGAGAGAGAGAGAGAGAGAGAGAGAGAGAATAAACTGGCTTAAACCAACACCAACAGGTGCATCGCTCATTGTGAAAACATTGTTCACCTGTGTCAAGATTTTTTTTTTTTGATCGATTGAACGCAGGTCTGCTAAGTTTATATTTTAGAATAAAGCATTAGAATGGCCATACAATATACATCTCAAGCCAAAAGCAATGCATTCCGTCGGACAAGCAGACAAAGCAGCTGGAAGGTGAGGTGAAGAGTCAAGATGCAAAATACAGAGGAAACAAAGGCAAACATTCTCTGAGGCTCACACTGCGCTCACGTCCCTGGGGATTGTCATGGAGGGCTGAAGGGAATCACAGGTCACAAGATCCACCTGTCCATACTTGCCACTCCTTAACCCTTTCTTCCCTATGTTGCTCTCTCTCTCTCTCTCTCTCTCTCTCTCTCTCTCCAAACACACCACAACAAAATGTAAGCAAAATATATTAATATACGTGGAGGGATTGCATATACCGATAATGACTTTATTGACGTGGAACAAAGTGTACATGTCCTGGAGTATGATAGTGAGAGAGGGGCGCGCGCACACACGCGCACACACAACACACACACACACACACACACACACACACACACACACACACACACACACACATTCACATACATAAATGAAGACATGCTAAGAAGGATAATAACATCATTCATTAGACCAACCCTGGAATATGCATCAGTAGTCTGGAGTCCTCATCTCAAAAAGCACATAGACAAGATTGAAAAAGTTCAAAGGGCCGCTACAAGATGGATACCAAGCTTAAGGGACCTAAGCTACGAAGAAAGACTAAATAAACTGAATCTACCAACACTACAGGAGCGAAGGAAAAGAGGTGACATGATAATGCTATATAAGTGCATATCCGGGAAGGAGAAAATAGACATAAATGATTACTTAATACATGGAGAAGCATCAGCAAGAGGACACTGCAAAAAACTGCATAAGAAGAGAGGTGATAAAGACGTAAGGAAATTCAGTTTACCAAACAGAGCAATTGATCAATGGAATACAGTACCGAATGAAATAGTGTGTGCCAAAACAATTCACAAATTTAAGGATATGTACGATAAATATAGTTCAAGACACGGGACAGTACGAGCTTGACTCATTCCTGTAAAGATACAATTAGGTAAGAACACACCAGAATATATTGTCCCTTGAGAATTAGCCTCCCTCCTCAGGTCACACACACTCTTGGCTGCCTTTCATTTTAACTTCCTTCTTCCTTATGTATTATGAAACTTATCTCTACATCAAATCCTTTATCAATACCCCTCTTATGTTTCCCTTTTTCGCTCGAGAGAGAGACAGACAGACAGACAGACAGAGACGGAGACAGACAGAGATGAGTTGAAGGGGAGAGGCTGGTGCGGTCTTTTGTTATTAAATACGGCGATGAATTACGGATGACTTGATGAGCCTTATAAAGGGAAACTGACTGCATAAGTACAGCATGATAAATACAGTATTTTCCTTTGTATTTCAAGACCATGAAAAAAGAGATTATAAAATATAATGAAAACACATCACAACAAAATGTTACAAAAAACGTACATACATACATACATACATACATAGAGAGAGAGAGAGAGAGAGAGAGAGTAGCACGAGACAGGTGAAGATATCTTTCCAGATTAGACGATACACCTGTACTGGTCATCAAATGGACTCCTAACCTCACTCACGCACCTCCCACCCCACCATCCACCAATCACAGACATTCCAGTGGGAAGAGAGTGGGATGAGCTTCTCCGCCACCTCTCGCTGTCGCCACTTTCAGTCTTTGGGGGTTTCATTTCTTGAAAAGCCAAATCTGCTGTGTGTGTGTGTGTGTGTGTGTGTGTGTGTGTGTGTGTGTGTGTGTGTGTGTGTGTGTGGAGGGTGGGTGATGGGTGCCATACGGATATCTGTGAGGGGAGTGTTATAGAAATGCTTGTGTTCATGGGCGCCTACGTGTGTGTGTGTGTGTGTGTGTGTGTGTGTGTGTGTGTGTGTGTCTGCATGTGTGTGTGTGTGTGTGGAGGGTGGGTGATGGGTGGCATAGGGATATGTGTGGCGGGAGTGTTATAATCGATTTAATTTAGCCCAGTCTCACCTAACCTATCAATATTTGCTCGAATTGAACCCTGCCTAACCTCGCATGACCTAATCCAACCTAAATCAACCCAGCCTAATCTAGCTTAACCTCACCTAACCCAGTCTAATTATATTTAACCTCACAATCTCACCTAACCTTGCCATACCTAACCTAACCTATTCTGACGCTGCCTAACCCTATCTAAAGCGACCTAATCTCACCCAGTATAACTTAACCTAACAATACCTGACCTAACCCAAACCAGCCAAGCCTAAAATGACCTAATCCAACCAAACCTAACCCAGCCTAACCTAACCTAATATAACCCAACCTAAACATAGCTAAAAACGAAGTATTCTAAACCAATCTAACCTAATCCGTCTATACCTAATCGAGCTGAACCCAATCCGACATAAAATTACCTAATCAGACCAAACCCTGCCCAAAGTGACCTAACCTAACTTTCGATCATCATACTTTCGCTAAGAAATTTTGCTGTCCCAAAGTCTACGGATGTCACACGCCAAGTTTCGCCCGTTCTGTGTACTGTACCTACACTGTCTACTTGCCTGCCTACCTTCCTGCCTCCATACATTACCTGCTTGCCTGCTTACCTGCCTACACTGTCTACTTGCCTGCCTGCCTTCCTGCCTCCATACATTACCTGCTTGCCTGCTTACCTGCCTACACTGTCTACTTGCCTGCCTACCTTCCTGCCTCCATACATTACCTGCTTGCCTGCTTACCTGCCTACACTGCCTACTTGCATGCGTACCCACCAGTATTACCTGCCTGTCAACCTACATTACCTCCCTACTTGCTTCCTTTGTCTACCTACATAATCTGCTGGCCTGCCTACCGACTTAAATTAACTGCAGACCTGTCTACCTGTCTTATCTACTTTACCTGCCAACTTGCTTCCCTGCTTGCCTACCTACATTACCTTTCTATTTGCCCGAATCTCTCTCTCTCTCTCTCTCTCTCTCAGTTCGTTTGCCAAGTAGTTAACAAACAGACCAGATCCACTTCTTCCCTCTTCTTCACCTCCTCCTTTGAATCCTCTATTCTTTCCCTCTTCTCTCCTTCTCACCTTGTTTTCCTTCCTACTCTCTTTTCCGCTTCCCTCCCTCCTCCATTCCACTTCATCGCTCTCTCAGCGTCCCACTCTTCATTTTAATTGTCTCCTTGTACCTCATGGTTTAAGACGATATATGTGTTTTATATTTTTCGGTTTGTGTGTGTGTGTGTGTGTGTGTGTGTGTGTGTCTTGAGTAATATTTAACATGTTCATCACGATAAGGTCATGTATTAGCCTTATTGTTATCTCCAAAGTATTTTAACCAGGCTAGGGAAGACATGGAAATCTGGAGTCCCATTAATCCTTCATTAACCTTCTTCACTAGAAAAAATCCTTCCAAAGTGAACTCTTATCATCCATTTGTACCGTGATTACAATGAAATACGTCTTCGACCTGAAGGGATTAATGACTGCATTTTCTGTTGTCCTGGTGTTGTGTGTGTGTGTGTGTGTGTGTGTGTGTGTGTGTGTGTGTGTGTGTGTGTGTGTGTGTGTGTGTGTGTGTGTGTGTGTGTGTGTGTGTGTGTGTGTGTGTGTGCTTTTACATATTTTGATGAGTAATTTTACAGGCTTGTGGTTTTGCTTAGGTCAGTTTCCATTTCTCTCTCTCTCTCTCTCTCTCTCTCTCTCTCGGGGTCATGTTGAGCGAGCATGAGATTTCTTTCATTACGTTCATTCTTTATTTCCTCTTTCTTTTGCCTTCTTCTCACCGTCTCTTCTTTTCCATGTCTTTTCTCTCCTTGTCCTAGTTCATTCCATTGTGTATCTTCTTTCTGGTCTTCTCTTTCTTGTTCCCAATCTTCTGGTACTTCTCATTTGTCATCTTCCTTTTCTTTTATCCTTTTCTTCCTTCATTTCCTCCTCCTTCGTTTCCTCTTCCTCTTTTCTCACACCTCTTTTGTCTCCTGGTTCCACTACCTCCTCCTCCTTCCTTCTTTCCAGCCTTTTAATCCTCCTCCTCCTCCTTCACCTTGACATTATTCCTCATTCCCCAGCCTCTTTACTGACCCATTTCTTCTACCTTGACTTCCTCTTGGCCGACTTTTTCGTTTCTGTTCTTTTGAAGTTATTTCTCTCTCTCTCTCTCTCTCTCTCTCTCTCTCTCTCTCTCTCTCTCTCTCTCTCTCTCTCTCTCTCTCTCTCTCTCTCTCTCTCTCTCTCTCTCAGTTCATTTTGCTGTCTGCTTTTATAGTGCCATCTCTTTCTGTTTTTGCAGTTCTTCTCCCTGCCCTCCCTCTCATGCAGGCGCTGCCTTTTTTGTCCTTCTCCAACTTAACTCATTTCTTCCAGTCTTCTCTGCATCAGCATTCTTCGTCCTATTTTGTTCATGTTTTTCTCTGTTGTTGCTGATATTCTTCTTTCTTGTTATTATTCTCTTCCCTGTTAATTTTCATTTTCAGTCGCCATCATCATCATCATCATCATCATCATCATCATCATCATCATCATCGTCGTCGTCGTCGTCATTAATCATCAATCATCATCATCATTATCATCGTCGTCCTCGTCGTCATTAGTCATTATTCATCATCAGCATCATCATTATCGTCGTCATTAATCATCAGTCACCATCAGCATCATCATTATAGTCGTCTTCGCCGTTGTCGTCGTCATGAGTCACCATTCTTCTCAGAAAAACATCTGAGAAAGTTTCCCACCAAAGACCAACGTAGGCAAGGAGTTGTGCAGTAGTTTATGGGGAAGCATCAGATTAGATGAGTATTAGAGATGCATTGCTGTAAGATTTAGTTTCGGGTCTTAGTTGTGTCTAATCTTTATCATTAAACATGGCCTAGTTTGTAGTTGCAAATACTGGATCCAAATTTGCTGACAGTACAAACTGAGCGGACACACCGTACAGAGACAAATAATTCAGAGGAATCTTGATGACCTGTCCAGTTGAGCCAGACTTCGAAACAAGTATTTACAAGTCGTTGATGTACAGTAAGTGTCTGGCTTCCAACCCCCTGTTAAACATGTTCATAACTAAAGGAAAAAAAACTTCCTCTGAAATCTCAGTGACAGTTTTTCTCTGCTGTATGAGGGTCCTTCTTTCTTTTGCCTGCCGGCTACTGCTGGAAGGACTGGTGTGTAGATAGGGAGCCTTTCTTGTTTACTCTATATTTGGCCAAAAAAGACATGCCATAGTCTTAGTCGTTTCTGTAACGAAAAACTTCAAAAGGGCCATTAGGTCTGTTGTTACTTGCTCTCCTCTCTAACAAGATCACCATCACCACCACCACCACCACCGCCGCCACCACAAGTCTCTTTCCTCCTCCTCTTCATCATCACCATCGTCATGTACGGTATTAAAAGACTTTAAGCTATTCGTTTGTATCTCATCCACCACCATTATCACTACCACCACAACTGGCATCATCATGATCATCATCATCGTCGTCGATTACTTATTCATTCTCTACCTTCTCTCTGTACCTTTCCTCCTCCTCTCCCTCGTGCTGTCATTGCTTCCACCCATTACCCCCTTACTAGACATTACGCCATACCATTATTTTCTCCTTCCCTGCCTCCGCCACGTCATCTTCCCTCCTCACTCTACTTTTGTCTCCTCATTTCATTTTTTACCTACTTAATTTCACTTCTCGTCCGTGTATTTTCTTGTGCGTTTTTCAGTGGCTATTTATAACGTTCTTTAAGCTATATGTTTTCTGTTTTAATGCACAGGGTTTTATTGATATTCTGTATTGGTTTGTTTTTTTACCATTTATTTACGTTGTATTGGATTATTGCACAGTTGGCTATTAGATGTTATTTATATTTTTTGCTTTTGTGTGTGTGTGTGTGTGTGTGTGTGTGTGTGTGTGTGTGTGTGTGTGTGTGTGTGTGTGTGTGTGTGTGTGTGTGTGTGCCGTTTGTACTCTTTGTATATATGTATTTTATTATATAATAATAAACAGTGTCTTAAATTTCATATAGGCCTACTTTTCTGTCGATTTCAAAAAGTGAAATATTCTTTCTCTTGGTCAGTGTTCTGGCTTTGTTTCAGACTACATTTGCTCTGTAATCACCGCCTAGTATTTTTCGTGTTCTTTTCAGTCTTCCTTTCATATATATATTTTTGTGACCCTACTCCCCATTTTACTTACGTACTCTGCTTTTTTTCATTTTATTCCTTCCTTTTCCTTGCCATTCTAATTCTCTCTCTCTCTCTCTCTCTCTCTCTCTCTCTCTCTCTCTCTCTGATTTTCATCTTCATGTACTTTAAAAAATTCTTTATGATGTCTGATTCCCATTTTTTCATTTAGCCACATAACTTTGTCGCTGTGTAATGTATGCTGTTTATCTATTTGCAGATCCCTATTTATCATCATTAAACCCATCATCCCGTGTCAGTGTGCTGGTGAAGAAGTCTCTCAGGTAAGTATGCTGTCATAAGTATAGTGTGTTTAATATTTTTGTATTACCACCTACCATTTATTGCCGTCACCAGCATACATGGCAGATAGTTATGTTTTCATCCGTGTGTCAGTCTGTCCACTAGATCACATGGAAAAGTAATGGCAGGATTATGATTAATATTGATGATGTTTATGTTGACCCAAAGGATTAAATGAAATGATCTGGCCAAAGTTTAACTGATGAGAAAAAATCGGTGCACAGAACGGCAAACAGTTTAACACCAAAGACGACGGCTGTTGTATAATGGCCAGTAATTCTGGCACACAGTGTTATAGCTGCTTTTGTGAGAATGCCATATATCGCTTGATTGTGACAAATCTTGTTTGGCATTGTTAACGTATGGACGTTCATATAACAGAATATTTTTAGAGGGGGACATCATGAACTATATTGATCATCTGGGATATCACCGAAACCTTCTTGCGTGACATATTTTTGATCGTGTGTGCATTGTAGTTCAAGGATTGTCGGATAGGTAATAGAAGATAACGTATCAGTAATTACTTAGCTTGGCGGAGGTCAACTACATTATGTCCTGGCAGTTGATGATACATTTAATTGCCTTTATTGTTTTCATGGAAATATTCGTTTCAGTGTGTGCATACGTTTGTATACTTCCACTTGTTGCCTTTCGATTTTCGTTTGTATTTATGTATTTATTTATTTTTGGGTTGCATCTTATGCTTTCCATTACTCCAGTTTGGCCATTGTTAGTTGCTGGAGAGGGGCACCTTCACATGATGCCACCGGTATAACCAGGTGACTGAGGTACTTGATAATACAAACGTCCCTCAGCACCTGCCTATCCACCGAACGGAGAATGGTGGACTGCAGGAGAAGGACAACTTAAGCCTGCAGTCTACTAGGTTCACGTTTCAGATGAGCCTGGGGCACAACAACAACAACACGCCTTAATTACGCTGACTCGTACTCATTTCTGTTCGCTTTCAGTGTAAGTACTCCTTTTTTTTTCTGTTTTCCTCTCTACCTTTGGTCATATTTGTTTACACCTTGTGATTCTTATCATTCTTTGTTGTCTTCTTCTGTATAACTGCTCAGCCTTTCCCAAAACTTTCACTCTTGCCATCTCTAGTATTCATGTTTTTTCGGTTCCTGTCTCTGTCTTCCTTTTACTTGTCTTCACCTTTTCTTCATCTGTTCTGGGTTCCGGCATTCATTTACCTCCTCGTTTCTTGCTGGTCCCTATATTTCCCTGCTGTTTCTTACCACGTCATGTCTTTTCCTTCATGACTCTCTCTCTCTCTCTCTCTCTCTCTCTCAAAACTTTCGTCAGTTTGTCCTCTCGCATTCTTCCCCATCATGTTTTCGTTCATTATCGCCCGCTTTTAGAAGGCGGAGCGATAATGTTTTTGCCTGCCTCTGTGTGTGTGTGTGTGTGTGTGTGTGTGTGTGTGTGTGTAAAGCCATGTATGTAAAAAAGATATCTCGAATGCAATGATGTGATGGTTGCAACATTATAAGTATCAATGGCCTACGTCCACACATTCAAGGAAGTAAGGATGCAGGTGACTAGTTTTTCAGAATACTTGGATGTAAAACGTTCTTAAAACAGACAGCTTTGCCTGGAATGGAGTTTCACAAAAGGAATCTTATTAATCCATTCATTTCGATGATATCTTTGTATTTTATTGTAGGCTACTTCCAGAGGGTTTATTTAGCTTTGGAGACTTTTCAGAATGAGGAGGTAGGAAATGCCTCCATTAACCCCTTCACTACGAGAGGGATCTTCTAAGCTGAAGAAAATAGTCGGACGGTAGACTGATTAAAACGGAAAAGACGTCGTCGGGTTGAAGAGGTAAAAATGAGAGAAAGATAGAGGAAGGAAGGTGATTAAAACAGATAAAAAATAAATAGAAGGAAGTAGAGTAGAGGAAGTTGATAAAAGAAAGAGGAAGGAGGTTGAGAGATCTGAAGGTACTGGATTTGATTACTAGAATGAACGGAAAGTGAGGGAAATTTGAAATAAGGTGTTGAATGGAGAGAGGGGAGGATGATAAAGGAGAGAAAAAGTTGGGAGATAGAGAGTTGAAGCAGGAGGTGTATCGTGAGAGGAAGGGAAAAAAAAGAATGACGCTGGAATGGTGTGTGTGTGTGTGTGTGAGAGAGAGGGGGGGAGGGGGGGATGATTGGATAAAAAGATATCTGTCTGTATCAGTTCATAGACGGAGAGAGAGAGAGAGAGAGAGAGAGAGGGGGGGGGGTTCGTGGATAAAAAGACTCAAAAAGACTATTTGTATCATTCCATAAAAGAACCTGTACATAACATTGGACCTGCTCGGAGGGAGAGTAGTAGCCAGAAATAACCCTTACTAATGCTAGCAAAGTACGAATGAGGGACAGGGTGTCAGTTGGAAGAGCGATGTCTGGGTAAATGAAATTGTAGTACTGTCCATGTTTGTGTGTGTCAGCGTTTACGTACGTCATCCATTAAAGTTGGCTTCCTAGCCTGCCCGACGATGGGATATGGCCAAAGAATAGATAATATATTTCACAAGGCTTACCAACCCTACTTCCTACTCGTTTTCACATGTTACCACTTCGGCACTACCAAATTTCCATGTTGAATACATGTTAGGAATGTTTCATTAAGGAACGCTGTGACGATTTTAACGGGGATGTTTTTACATGTCAGTGGGTCCTCAACAAGATTAGGACGGTGTGTTTTAATGAAATTTGATAATAAAGCTGTTCGCTGCCCCAGCCTGGGATCGTAATCGCGTACATTCGGACGGCAGACCACTTTTCCAACCACTGTAACACGTGCTGGCATAATGCAACGCAACCACGGTGTTGGTTGGAACCCTAGACTGGCAGTATACGCATCGCGAGATGAGTAGGCCAGCCACTGACCCACCACATCTCCGGCCACCAACATAGGCAATGCCTGATGTACTGTACTGTTTTTTTTGTTTTTTCTTACGAGTAGGACGGATTCCAGGAAGGACGTTTTAGTGGTGATACCCTCCCGTGTTTTTGTGTGTGTGTGTGTGTGTGTGTGTTTTTTTCTACGCGCGTTGGTCCTCCTTCGTGAACTTTGGCCAAACTTCAACCATTGCCTTCGATATCATAGCCTTTTCATAGCCACCAGCAACTTTTTAAATCTGAACTCCACCTTTTTTGTGATAGTTTCGCGAAAGCTCTTAATTTCTTTACTCTGTTTCCCAGCGAATAACGAGAAATAGAATAAGGATGATGATGGTGTTGATGATGATGATGGTGTTGATGGTGATGATGGGGATAATAATGATATCCTTTTTTCACTAGTCTTTCGTCGTTGTCTTCTGATATTATCCCGTATGTCTACCTTCTGTAAACTGTCGTCTTCTGGTGTGTATGCTATATTTGTAAATAATCATTTTTTTCTTTTACAATATGCCGCTTCATCGTGTAATTATACTGAACTTTTCCTATGATAAAGACAAAACAAATATACAGTATAGTTGTAGAAGACCGGTGTTGTAATGAACCCTTTCATGGTGGTGACAGCTCTAGTACTGTGCAGCAGTCAGCGCCAGACTGTTTGACTCAGCTATCACTGAATCATACTGAGACAGCTATAGTATGAATTAACCCCAACATTCTGGGTACGAGTACACCATTCCTGTGTTTGTCTGTCTTGGGTTGAAATTATTAACTTCATTACCCCTTCAGCCCCAGGACGTAATATGTTTATTTTATACTTGCTGCCACCACGTGATTTAAGTCAGACTAGAACACCCCAACAATGAAGGGGGTAATGTCGGCTACAGGTGTATTCGATTACTTCAGGTTGACAAGTCTCCCGAAATGAAGAAACTCAGGTGAAGATAGCAAGAACAAAGGATGAAGGTTGAAGTAGTGAAGGCTGCAGAATGTCTCTAGTACAGCCATTTATTACGATCCATGGGGAGTATTTAACTGTATCTACCCTATGAAGACCCATGGAAAGCAATAAGAAAAGAGAAGGATCATGAACACTATGCAACTAGACAAACTACAGGGTAGATTGATAATGATTTGGTTGATTATTCATTTAATTTAACAAACTAAACATACAATAATTACAACCCTAAACCTAACTAAACCTAAGAAAAAAACAATATAAATACCTAAAGCCATTCACCATCAGAAGATTAATGAACTAATGCAAGGAGAAAACTGATACTCATGGTTTACAGCAAAAGAAGGCGTTGAAGATGGGTTCCCTATAACACAGGCTTCCAGGTAAAGGTCAGGAGTGGTTCACTAAGATATTCCCAGGGCAGAGGATGAGTGTGAACTGAACTTGCGCGGGAAACCAGATAATCAGGCAACCTCGCTTCACACAGAAAAAGGGAGGGAAAGTCAGGTGACATGTTGGGAAACTAGTAGTATCAAATCCAGTCAACAGATGGAGCGCTGGTAGCGTGAGGTGGACGAGTGCTTGACTTCAGTCAAAAGATGGGAGTTCACGAGGGATGAGGCGGAGGAGTAATAATTATAGCCGTAACACCTCCCCCACAAAGACCTACGCAGTGGAAGCACGAAGGAGGTAGATTACTCTGTAGCCTCGATGGGATGTCTCGACAGGGTATCCGCGAGAATGTTGTCAACACCCCTTATATGCTGAACTTTATTAAATGGCTGAACAAGCAGGGCCCATCGTAGAATCCGTTGATTGGAATTCTTCATAGTCTGGAGAAATACAAGAGGATTGTGGTCCGTAAAGACAGTAATAGGATGAGGATGGTGGCGAAGATAGCACTCGAACTTCTTGATTGCTAGCACGAGAGCTAGAGCCTCTTTCTCAATTGTGGAGTAGCCCCGTTGATGTCCTTTCAGCTTCGACGAATAGTAGGCAATAGGATGGAGAACACCACTCACTGGGTTGGTTTGCAGCAAAACAGCACCAACCCCAACTCCACTAGCATCGATATGAAGATGGAAAGGTTGCGAGTGGTCAGGAGTTCTGAGGACAGGTCTGCTGGCAAGAAAAGTTTTCAGACGTTGAAAGGCAGTCTCGCAGGCAGAGGTCCACTTGAAGGGGGTTCGAAGTGCGGTGAGATCAGTCAGTGGAGCTGCAACACTGGAGAAGTTCTTACAAAAACGACGATAGAAACCGGCCATCCCCAAAAACCTCATGACTTCCTTTCTGGTGGTTGGAGTTGGGAACGCTAGAACTGCTTCCACATTGGCCTCCTTCGGTAGAACTTGCCCCTGTCCCACAACATGTCCAAGATATGTTACTGTAGAGTCTCCAAAAGTAGATTTAGCTAAGTTGATGGTAAATCCTACTTCTTTTAGTTTGTTGAAGAGGGCATGGAGACGTGTCAGGTGTTCGTCCCACTGGTCAGCCATCACCACAAGGTCATCCAGATAAGCTGAAGTCCCAACCAAATCCTGTGTGATGAAGTTGATGATCCTCTGGAATGTGGCCGGAGCATTAGATAACCCAAATGGCATTACAGTGTACTGATATAACCCAAATGGGGTTATGAAAGCAGATATTAGTTTAGCTCTGTCTGTCATACCTATCTGGTAATAGCCTTTTTGGAGATCTATTGTGCTAATAAATTCGGAGTTTCCTATGCAATCTATTAAGTCCTCTATGAGTGGTAGGGGATAAGAGTCAGAGACAGTGACCTTATTGACTTTACGATAGTCTGTACAGAACCTGTGGCTTCCATCGGGTTTTGGAACTAAAAGGCATGGGGAAGCCCAAGGAGAAAAACTTGGTTCTGCAAGGTGATTAGCAGTTAAGAATTCAACTTCCTTTTTCATTACTTTCATTTTTAAAGGATTAAGACGATATGCTGGCTGTTTAATTGGACTAGTAGCATCGCTAACCAACCGTATGTCATGTTTTAAGAGACCACAAAACCCTGGTAAATCAGCAGTAACTTCAGGATAAGACTTCAATAACAATTCTAGGTCATCCTTTTGTATGTTGGTCAAACTTGATAGGTAATCACATAGAGATTCCATGATCATGCTGTTAGGTAGGTTACCGGACGGTTGGGGTAGGTCCAATTCTGGGTTTGTCAAGTCTGAAGTCTCTGGCTCTGGCTCCGTTCCCACAAACAGTACAGGGTTCATCTCATTTCTCTCTGCATAGTGCTCCTCTGGGCATCTAGTAAAATAAGGTTTCATTAAATTCACATGAACAAGTTGAGAGTCTTTACGTCTATCTGGGGTGTGTACTACATAATTCAACTTTGATAGTTTTTTGGCAACTACATATGGGCCAGTGAATTTACTCCTGAGGGGACTACCTGGAATGGGAAGAAAGAGCAAGACCTTGTCTCCTGGGGAGTAACTGTGTGCAACAGACGATGGATGTTGAAGTCTTTCCATTTTACACTGAGCCTTTAATAAGGTATCTTTAGCAATCGTTCTGACTTCTGATAATCTAGATCTTAAATTATCAATATAGTGAGATACAGATGGACTTTCTTGAGTAGTGCTGTTAAACCACTGATCTTTCAGAAGCTTCAAGGGACCCCTTATTTGTCGTCCATATAATACCTCAAATGGAGAATATCCTAAAGACTCCTGAGGACACTCCCTTATAGCAAAAAGAAGAAAGTCTATGCCTTCATCCCATTCCTTGTGGTTTTCCAAGCAATACTTTTTCAACATTGATTTAAAGGTCTGGTGGAACCTTTCTAAACAGCCCTGGGATTGTGGGTGATAAGCCGAGGAAGTGACATGTTTAACCTCTAGTTCCTCCATAACTTTTTTGAAAAGCCTACTGGTAAAATTCGTCCCTTGATCCGATTGGATTTCTTTAGGGATGCCAAATGCAGTGAACAAATGAAGCAGGGATTTCATTATAGTTTTAGAGGTGATATTTCTGAGGGGATAGACTTCAGGGTATCTTGTTGCAGTATCCATGATAGTAAATAAGTACTGGTTACCTTTCTTTGTCCTAGGTAGAGGTCCCACACAATCAATAACTACCTTTTCAAAAGGTGCTGTCACTACAGGAATTGCATGGAGTGGAGCAGACTTAAGCTGTTCATTAGGTTTACCAGCCACTTGACAAACATGACAAGTTTTTATAAAAGTAGAAACATCCTTTCTAAGACCTGACCAATAGTAATGTTGCAGGATTTTTTGTAAGTTTTTAAGACCCCTAGGTGACCAGCTATCCCGTCATGAGCCAGTTTAAGGATGGATTGTCTGACAGATTTGGGAATCACAACTTGGTGGATTTCTGACCAGGTATCAAGATGTTTTAGTTCTGGTGGTCTATAAGCTCTCATCAAAACGCCATAATGGAAGTAAAAACAAGGCAATGTATTTAGGTCTTTACCTTCGACTGCAGCATGTCTCAGGGTAGCAAGTGATGGATCAGCCTTCTGAGCTTTAATTAGGTTTTCTTTTGAGATAGTCTGATCCAGCAGATATTCCTTGGGAGCAGGTGGTGGTAATGGATTGATTTTGTTCTTTTTAGCCTTCTGTGACCTAGTTACAACACAGGAGGGAAATAAGTGGGGAGCAACAGTATCTAGAATCTCAGTTGGGCTCTCAGTTAAAGGGTTTTCAACCACTGAAACCATAGGCACAATGAGTTCTCCTGCCAAATCATTTCCCAATAGCAGATGAGATCCCTTGACTGGCAAAGGGTCTTCTCTGACAGCTACTTTAACATTTCCAGATAAAAGGTCACACTGGAGATAAACTTCAGCTAAGGGATAGGAGGGATTAGATGAAAGGTCAGACAAAATCACCTTCTCCCCAGTGAAGGCACTAGATACACAAGGAATAGCATTTCTGACCAAAATTGATTGAGATGCTCCAGTATCTCTCAAGATAGTAATGGGATATGACTCATCATCTTTATTCAGTGAGACTGTACCCTGAAACATAAAAGGAAGGAAGGAATTCTGATGAGGCTTATTTGAATCATAAGTCACTACTGGCTTTTCAATTTCATGAGGAGATTTTTCTTTGGGGTTAAACATGTTTTTTGAAGTTTTACAATTAGGGTGTTTGCAGGACTGGATAGAATGACCTGGCTTTTTGCAATAACTACAGGATATATTGGAGATATTTTGAGTCCAAGGCATCAAGTGTGAAGAGCTCTGCTTACCACCCACCATACCGGAGCTTACACCAGAGGAGTACTTAACACCTGAGATGGAACCACTCCTGTTATTTAGAGATCCCATCAATAAATCATAGGCGTCAGCCAACTCCGCTGCTTTCATGAGATCCTTCTGTCCTTGCTCCTCCACATGCTTCAGGATGGTGAATGGCAACTTACTCTTCCACTCTTCCAAAACCATGAGATTAACCAGGTCTGAAAATGTTGAGGTGTTAGTTGTTTCAAGCCATTTCTTAAACTGTCTTAATTTATCATTTGCAAACTCCACATAAGTATGAGAAATTGATTTTACATGTTTTCTGAACTTCTGTCGATATCCATCAGGAGAAATTGAATATGCACGAAGAATACTAGTCTTTAAACCATTATAATCATTTTTATCATCAAAACTATTATAAACTCTCTGAGCTTTTCCGATCAGCTTTGGGACCAAGACTGATATCCAGTGTTGTTCAGGCCACTCATTTTTCTTGGCAATGTGCTCAAATGTGTTTAAAAATCCATCCACATCATTCTCATCAAACTGAGGCAATAAAGCAGCTTCCTTGTGTGGTTTAAACGCAGTTAATTTCTCTCTCAATTCAATTTCCTTTTCCCTAAGGTTTGAATTTGCATTTGCTTCAAGCTCTCTTATTTGTAATTCTTTCATTTTTACTCTCTCTTCTTGAGCTAATTGTTCTGTTCTCATTATCTTTTCTTGAGCTAATTGTTCTGTTCTCATTATCTTTTCTTGAGCTAATTGTTCTGTTCTCATTCTTTCTTCTTGAGCTAATTGTTCTGTTCTCATTCTTTCTTCTTGAGCTAATTGTTCTATCTTAAGCTGATATTCTAATCTTAATCTTTCCATCTCCACTGGGTCACTGTGTCCTTGTTTAGTATGAGTTGAATAAGGATTATCAACCCTAGTAGGAAAGGAATAACTCATAGGAGTCAAAACATCAATAGCCTCTGTCCCCAGGACTTCCCTTTGAACTAAAGACTCTATAATTGTGTTTTTTAAGACCTCTTTTGTCATACGAGATTCAATTTCTATTTGGAAGTAGGTAGCAATGCTTTTCCACTCATCTTTCTTTAAGTCTTTTAATTGCTCATGGCTAGGATTTTCAACAAATTTTTGAAGGTCAAACATGATTAAAATGTATGAGAAAATTATGGTAAGTTATATTTTAGACACAGATTACAGGAAGAAAACTCTTTGAAGTCCTGGAAACTTCCAGAGCCTTGACCAAAATATTAACTTACGAAAGTCGTTGTCTATGATTAAGAGCAGAGGATGACGGCTTTTAGCATGATCCGGATTACCCCTGATTATAGGATAAGACAAAACAACTTTGATTCTTGAATAATCTGGGACTTGGAAGAGTGAGTGTATCAAACTAGCCACTTGCCCTATCGCAACTAGCAGATGTAGACCTCACTGGAGCGTGGGATACGGCATTATAAACGATCCGGATATATTCCCCACATTTGATAGAACTTATAACGACCCTGTATTTCGTTAAAAATGAAAGATAAGTTCTATGAAGACTCCTGAACCTATAAACCTATGTGCTGACAAGTTCACACAAATACCAAAATGTTTATTGCATCAAGGATTTTAAATCGAATGGAAACAAGTTTCACACTAATACCAAAATGCTAAATACATCAAGGAAAATTTAAAATCTATGGGAACAAGCAACAGCAACCCCTCAAAACACCATTACTGTAAATGTCTGTCTAGCTGAAATAGGTCCCGTCACGGTCGCCATTTATTACGATCCATGGGGAGTATTTAACTGTATCTACCCTATGAAGACCCATGGAAAGCAATAAGAAAAGAGAAGGATCATGAACACTATGCAACTAGACAAACTACAGGGTAGATTGATAATGATTTGGTTGATTATTCATTTAATTTAACAAACTAAACATACAATAATTACAACCCTAAACCTAACTAAACCTAAGAAAAAACAATATAAATACCTAAAGCCATTCACCATCAGAAGATTAATGAACTAATGCAAGGAGAAAACTGATACTCATGGTTTACAGCAAAAGAAGGCGTTGAAGATGGGTTCCCTATAACACAGGCTTCCAGGTAAAGGTCAGGAGTGGTTCACTAAGATATTCCCAGGGCAGAGGATGAGTGTGAACTGAACTTGCGCGGGAAACCAGATAATCAGGCAACCTCGCTTCACACAGAAAAAGGGAGGGAAAGTCAGGTGACATGTTGGGAAACTAGTAGTATCAAATCCAGTCAACAGATGGAGCGCTGGTAGCGTGAGGTGGACGAGTGCTTGACTTCAGTCAAAAGATGGGAGTTCACGAGGGATGAGGCGGAGGAGTAATAATTATAGCCGTAACACATTAAAAATGTGAACAAATATTCCAGTCTGTCGTGCAAGTGTTTTTACATCTAAGAGAATAGTGTGATGGTAGCCAGAGGTCCGAATAGGAAGTACTGATATAAGCTATAAGCCTTTCAGTCCTTTGGTATTCGTATAGCTGAATGAAATAATGTACAGTAGCCTTAAGTAACTAGAAATGGTGGACATTGAGACGGAACGGGATGTGGAAGGAATTTAATCCACATCATTTCAACGTAAAAATAACGCATCTTTACAGTAATTACTAAACAAGAAATAAATATCCATTTTCAACCTGTAGCCTAAGTTAGTGGCTTCATTACGAGATGTATTCCGTCAGGTGATTACAGTCATGAGACGGTAACAGGACTGTGACCTAAATGTGTTCATCACAGTGCACAGGTTAAGGGGGTGGACTCCAGATTTAGCCCCTTCAGTCTAATGACGTATTTTACATTTTATTCATGTTATTGTCTGACGAGTTTATTCATCATAGGACACATTTCGAAATAGACGACTGTTCTAGTGAGGCAAAATTTCAGGAGGTTAAATATTTTGTTTTTAGTCTTATATGGCCTATTCTTTACCTGTGATGTCTCAGTAAGAAGTATTTTTTTTTTTTGTATGCAGAAAAACTGAATATACTGTTTACTGGTTTTGCCTTCTCTTCCTTTTGATTATTTATGGACAAATTACATACCCTTTCTAGCGAGGTCAGGGTTCAGGGTTGTTGAATAATTCATTCTGAGTGCTACTTTCAGGTGGATCTGCAGTGAGTGACAAGCTAACTGTTTTCCTGTACTGCCATAAGCCAGTTATTACGCTGGATGGTAAGCATACAGCCAGCATATGGTCACCTGGTGGTTTATTGGGCTAAGGCGCTCCTAACTCGATGTGGCCCATGATAGTTCAGCCCTAGGATTTTTTTTTCTCACATAACACCCTTGAAGGGCGAGTGACTGGTCTCCTCGCCTTCAGTGTCTGGAATGAGCAGCCTGGCCAGGGTCACTACGTTCCAGGTGGAGCAACGCAGGTTGGAGTTTGCCAGTTCCTTCGCTTCTTGTAGTGATAAATTCAGGGATAATATGCTTCTTGTTTCCTTTAAAAGTCACAGCTTTGAGACACCCAGAATTACATGAACGGTAACTGTGTCATATTCACTTTCTACGGATGGATGGCTGACAGTGCATGAACAAAACAAAAAAAAATGGAAAGGAGAATTGGTCACAGTTAACACAAGTATTGTAAAACAGTATTTTAGGATTTGGTGTAAAGTATATTATTAAAGCCAATGTTGGAGACAAAGCTTAATAACAGTAAAACATGAGTAGATGTATACAGTATAATTGGTAGCTGAGCATTACACAAAGAAATGAGAATTGTACAGAGACTGGAAGTAAGAATTATTACCACTGTTCCCTCGTCCGGAAATTTAATCTTCCTTATGCATACCCCTCTCCCTCCTCTTGCACTACCTCCTCCTCCTTCTCCACCACACCCCTCCTCCCTTCTCTTTCCTTCCATCTCACCTGTGCATTCGTTCTCACTTTTCTCTCTTCTTTCCGCCCATCACCCCTCCCCTATTTGCTTCTTGCCTTTTCTCTCTCTCTCTCTCTCTCTCTCTCTCTCGTTTCCATCTCGTCCTTTCCCCCCCATTCCCCTTCTCGCCACCTCCCTTTCCTTCCCTCTTTTCACTCCCTTCCCTCTCTTATATCCTCCTTTCTTTCCCTCACTGTTGCCTCTTACCCTGATGAGGCTGTGAGGTAAAACTTATAAATTAATGGAAAGCTGAAGGCAGGTGCTGTTTCACGGGGGGAGGGGGTAGGAAGAGAGGGAGAGAGGGAGGGAGGGAGGGAAGGAGGAAGGAATGAAGTTTGCAGGGAAGGAAAAGTGGAGGATGGAATAGGGAGAAGGGAAGAGGCAAGAGCGTCTCTCAGAGAGAGAGAGAGAGAGAGAGAGAGAGAGAGAGAGAGAGAGAGAGAGAGAGAGAGAGAGAGAGAGAGAGAGAGAGAGAGAGAGAGAGAGAGTTTTGAAAGAAAAGAAATAAGAGTTGTAGGCTTGGACAGGGAAATGAGAGGTATTGAGAGGAGGGGAGCTAGAGTTGATGGATTAGAAAAGGAGGGAGCAGGGAAGAGAAGGAGGAAATTGAGAATGGAAAGGAAGGAGGGAAGAGAGAAGAGGGGGGAGGAGAAAGAGAGAAGGTATAGGAAGGTGGGAGGAACAGTAGGAGGAAAAAGTAAGGATGGAATGTTGAGGAAGATGGTAGGGAGGGAGGCAGAGAGAGGAAGAGTAGGAGGTTTGGAGGCAAGGACAGGAGGGGGAGGGGAGAGAAGGAGGGAGTAGGATAGGCAGGAGGAGTAGGCAGTTGAGGAGGAAGAGTGGGAGGATGAGTGGAAATGAGAGAGAGGGAGAAGAAAAGTCAGATGAAGAATGAGGGGAGAGGAAAGTGGGAAGGAGGAAGAGAAGGTGAGAAGATAGAGAAAGACGGTGAGAGCAGCAGGTTCAGAGGAAGGGTGGCGGATGAAGGGAGTCTTAAGAAAGCCGGTAGGAAAAATATAGGATAGAGGGAGAAAGGGAGGGAGAATGAGAGGAAATTGGAGAAGATAGGAAAGAGGAAGGATGGAAAGACAAGGAGAAGAGAGACTGCAGGGGAAGGATGAGATATGAGAATGAAAGAGGGAAGAGGGAGGGAGTCTTGGAGGAAACTAGGAAGGCAGGAAGGAAAAGAGGATGGAGACCCGGAAGAAATGTGGAATGAAACGAGAGGAGTGATGCAGGGAGGAAGGGAGGAGAAAGTGAAGGCGGAGAAATGATTAAGATGGGAAGGAGAGACTGGGAAAAGGGAGACCAGCAGGAAAGGAATAAGAGTAAGATATGTAGAATAAGAATAAAAAGTAGCTGTAGGAGGGGTAAGGAAATTATCGAAGAGTATGAAAGAAAAGGAGATATAGACGGAATTATTACAGTAGGAGAACATGGGAAGATAAGACAGTATCCCTGCAATGAACCCCAGCCTGAAGTACAGTAACGAAAGAGAACAGCTGTAAGAGAAGAATAGCAGCAAAATAAAGGCAAAGGAAAGACGAAAAGAAAGGAGAGAAAAAGACGAAAACGTTAGCAAGGAACAACTGTAGGGAATAATGAAGGGGGAAGAGTAAGGAAAGAACAGGAGTAGTGTTGCAGATCAGCAAGAGAGGAAGAACGAGGGAGAATTAGTAATGAAGAAAGTAACAACAACAACAAAAGTGTTGTAGGGTAATACCGTTGCAGTACTAAGAGCACCAGCCGTGGCCTGGTAATGAGTGTATCCCTGCAGTGAACACCAAGTTTGTATATTAGGCATCTCACATCCACCCTCATTATTGGTCTCTCTCTCTCTCTCTCTCTCTCTCTCTCTCTCTCTCTCTCTCTCTCTCTCTCTCATATTTGGTTAATTTTTACCTTCATTTGAAATGAAAACAAGTTAAATTATAAACCTCATGGTCTTCGTTGCCTTTTTTAACCATTTGAGGGTATCTGTAGGTATTTTAATCAGGATGGCTACCCCTAAATGATACAGTTTTATTTACCTGGGTGAAATTCCTGCCGTATAAACAACAACAGTTTATATCGGCTTAAAAGTTTGTTTTGGTAAGTTGACATATTCTAGTAGTTTTTTGTGATCATCGTATGTCATCCATGTGACTCCTGATAGGTTGCATATACCCACCTGCCACCTAATCCTCACTTTACCACTTCCACTGTCAATCACTTCGCCTCATTCTTTCCCTCCCCACTGCTGTCTGTCAATTTGCCTTTCTGTGCCTTGTGTGTACTCTTCCTCTCTGTCCTCTGGTATTCTTGTGTCTACAACTCCCCATGACTCTCCCTGACTCTCCATTCCTGCCTCCCTGCCACCCTGCCTGCACCACTCCGTCACTGGGCCTCACTCGGGCCTGTCCCTGGTCAACACCACAAGTGCCAGTCTTGTCTCCTTCACTTTGTTTTAACTGCGGTCTAATTTGGGGTTTACGGCCGCGGGGTTTAGGTGGTCAGCAGAGGAAAGAGGGAGAGAGGGATGGAGGGACGGAGGAAATATGGGACGGATGAAGAGAAAATGAGGAGGGGAAGGAGAGGAGCATGAGAAGCGTGAAGAGAGATAATGAGGGAAGGAGATAGCTTGAAGAAGATTGAAGGATGAGGAGGAAGAAGTGGAGGGAAGGAGATATAGTATGAGAAAGAGGTGGACGAGGAGAGAGAAGTGGAGGAAGAGAGATACAGTGTGGCAGGAAGGGAAAGTAGCTGAGATAATGGGGGGAGAGAGAGAGAGAGAGAGAGAGAGAGAGAGAGAGAGAGAGAGAGAGAGAGAGAGATACAGTGTGGCAGGAAGGGAAAGTAGTTGAGATAATGGGGGGAGAGAGAGAGAGAGAGAGAGAGAGAGAGAGAGAGAGAGAGAGAGAGATACAGTCTGGCAGGAAGGGAAAGTAGCTGAGATAATGGGGAGAGTGAGAGAGAGAGAAAGAGAGAGAGAGAGAGAGAGAGAGAGAGAGAGAGAGAGTCTGGCAGGAAGGGAAAGTAGCTGAGATAACGGAGGGAGAGAGACAGAGAATGATGAAGAGATGGACGAAGAGAGAGAAGTGGAGGAAGGGAGATATAGTGTGGCAAGAAGGGAAAGTAGTTGAGATAATGGAGAGAGAGAGAGAGAGAGAGAGAGAGAGAGAGAGAGAGAGGGGGGGGGGGGCCTAATTTCATCAGTGGTAAGTTTAGTGCAGAGTTCAATCCTTTCAGTCTAATGACATTTTTCATTTCAATCAGTCCACCACCAGACGATTTTATGCAGCGTACGTGAGATTTCCTTGTTGTGAGGGCTTAGTAATGTTTATATGTATCTACGCTTTCCTGTTTGAAAAGCCTCTCAGGCTGAATAAAATGGTCTGGCAGTAGCAAAATAAAATACCCTCTTATTGGGAAGAGATTAACGGGGGATTTAAGCACTGCGCTGCTGTGGTGCGCTTGGATATATCATTCCTGCCAACACCAGACGATTTTACTGAGGCCAGAGATATACCAACAGTCAGAGGCGTAAACACTATCCCAAATAACCCTATAGGCGTAGCTGTTATTGGTGCCGGCACGACTTTTATTTAGCCTCACACCAGATGATTTGGGTAATAAAATAATAGCCTTGTGAGGTGTAGGTGTTTATTCAAGAAAAACTTTCTTCTTTTCTTAACTTTGTCAAGTTACTGGTACATACTTTAACCGGGCGGAACCTTGCCATCTCTCAGTCATGAGCTATAGCAAAATTTTAACAACAGAATATGGTCCTGCTTACAAAGAAGTGCTATGGAAATGATGCAGAGCGGCACTGTTGCCTTGTTCTGCCATTGAGCTACGGGAAATAAGCTGCAAAATTACTAAAACCCTTCTGAGTTAAGACGAATGAAATATAGCCCTGATAAAGAGCGTTATGATGTGCCCCGTGTCAGTGAGAATGACACTTTATCATAAGGATTTCCCAGCTTTGCCATCTTATCCCCCACCATACCATACCTCATTGTCATGCCATTTCCACCCTTCTTTTCTTTTCTCCTCCACCTCTCTTTCCTCAGTTCTCCCTCAGTTTCTTGCAGCTACCCTGTATTTTCTCTCTCTCTACTTCCCTTTCTCCTCCTCCCATTTCTGTCTTCCATTCCCATTCCTCCTCTTTATTCTTCTTCTCTCCTCTCCCCAATTCTCCCTCACTTCCTTCTTTTCAGTCCTTTTCTCTCACACAAGTCATTTCTTCAACGTAATTACATTTTCCCCAGCGGTTAGCCGCGTGATACACCAATGAGACTCTTGCTGTTTTTATTTCCAATACACATTTACTTCTTTACGGTTATTCTCTATCTCTCCTCTCTTTTCTCTTTCCTTCTTGTCTTCTTCGCCTAGCTCTTCCTCGTTCTCCAATAACTTCTCCGTATTTTATTACTCTGTCTCTCCTCCTCCTCCCCCCATTTTTTGCATCACGTCTCATGTTTACTTCCATTACCTCTCTCTAATTCTCCCACACTCCTTTTCTCTTTTCGTTAAATCTTCAGCGTAAATAATTTTTCTCAGCAGATAACCTTGTAATGGACTAATAAGCCTTCTGTTATCTTTCTTGTTTGTGCACTAGGTAAAATACGAAATAAGTATCCAGACAGCTGGTTTTATATATATATATATATATATATATATATATATATATATATATATATATATATATATATATATATATATATATATTTAATGGGTACAGTTGTTTTTGTTATCTGGGCATGGTTGCTGTGTGTGGTTGTGTGATGCATCTTGAAATAATTCCGTAGTAGTATATGGACCTCATTCTTATGGTAGTTACAACTTCAAAGCAACGGGCAACTCAGGCATTTTTGCATACCGGTCCCCAAATGGCAGTTTCCACGTGCTTACTTCGTTGAACCATACTGCAGAACGCGTCAGTTCGGATGCATACTATATTTTGCCGGGTATACTGTACAGTCGTTGCAGAAAGCATGGTTTTCCAAGTGATCGATGATTTCACAGAGAGCGTTGTTGCTGTTCGCGTTTTTTCCTAAGGCAGGTATTTTTGTAGGGGAGGACACTTTTTTTTCTCTCTTTCGGAATAGTGTTTTTTGTATATTTTGGAAAATTCTTACTTTGTTTTGTATCGATAAAATGAATAGGCAAACATATATAAGCTTGGGAATGTGATGAAAAATATTTTCCGACATTGTACATACTGCTTAAAAGTGTACACAGAGAATTAAAATTGTGGAGCGACTGCATTTCTGTGGAACTACACATAATCTCCGTCTGTCCCTCCTTGTTATCTTTTCTCTTCCTCCTTCCATTATATTTCCCTGTCTTCCTCGCCCTAAGAGTAGAGTGAGAGTGAGGGTGTGGTGGTGCTGGTGATACACAGTGTGGCTGATGGGGCCATTATCCCCGCCCTTACGCTAATCGTGGACGCGGAAATGACGGCCACGGGTAATGAGGGGGATGAGGAGCTGAGGAGAGGAGCAAGGAGAGATAAATAAAGACAAAAAGTAGGATGATTAGGGATATGGGGTAGTGGAAGAGAGGTGGATGAGAGGAGCAAGGAGAGAGGAAATGAGGAGAGAAAGTTAGTAAGATGAGGGATAGATGTTACTCAGGCCTCAGGGAGAGATGATGAGGTAAACAAAGTTCCAGTAATTAAAGAAAAGCGAAAAGATAAAGGAAATGAGATGAATGAGAGAGAGGGATGATCAGCAAGGAAGGGAAACGGATTAAATGAGAGGGAGTGTTTTCACGCTGTCTTTTGACACTTGCGTTGCTTGGGCCAACCGACCTACTGCAGTAATTTTCTTATGTTCTTATGACAGAAAAGAGGGAGACGGGTGGAAGAACTGAGAAAGTAATGAGATCAGGTGAAAGGCAGAGAGATGAACACTAAGGAATAATACAGAAGAGACCTGGAAGTGAGGAAGAGGAAATGACAGAGATAAGGGGAGCGATGTGGAACTGAGAGAAGAAAAGTGGTGAAAGAAGTGAGGAAGTAATGTCTGAAAGGAATGATAACAGATTGAGGGATCAGAAGTTATGAATGAGAGAGAGGGACGATGAGGAAGGGAGGGAAACGGAGGAAATGAGAGTGAGTGTTTGCACACTGTCTTTTGACACTTACGTTGCTTGGGCCAACCGACCTACTGCAGTTATTTTGTTACCTGCTTATGACAGAGAAGAGGGAGACGGGTGAAGGAACTGAGAGAGTAATAAGATAAGGTGAAAAGCAGAGAGATGAGGACTAAGGGATAATACGGAAGACCTGGAAGTGAGGAAAAGGAAATAACAGAGGTAAGAAACAAAGATGTGAAATTAGTAGAAGAAAAGAGGTGAAAGAAGTGTGGAGGTAATGACAGAAAAAATTGATGATAGACTAAGGGATCAGAAGTTATGATGGAAATGTGAGAAAGTGAAGAGGGAGAAGGAATGAGAGATAAATGGCAGAGGCTCAACAAAGTGAGAGAGTAATGAGAAGGAAAATAGCACAAAGTTCAGAAATAAGAGGTAACGAATTGAGAGGTAATGAAGGATATGCTAGCAAGTGACAGTAGGAACAGGAAAAATTAATAAAAAAACAGGAAGATGAGATGGAGGATAAAGACGGGGTGGACGAGAGAGAGAAAAGGGGAGGGGCGTAATGAGGAGAAAAGAAAGGTAATATTATTCGTATATGAGGGAACAGTAAAAAGAGATGGTGTGGGAGACCATGGGCGAGGTGGAGAGATAAGGTGTGAGAAGGGAGGGTGGTGTATTATTAGCAGAGGGACTGTTATCAAGTAGGGACAAATGCCTGAAAGTTTCTTTTGTATTAGGTAACTCACTGGATGTGGCATCAGTCAGTACCGTACTAGCTAGGTTATTAGCTAGCTATATATATCTAGGTAGGAAGAGATAGGCAGTAACGAAAGGTTTGGAGGAAGTGGAAGAGAGTAATCACTTCAGTCAAAGATATTTTGTTAGTGACGCCGAAGGCGCAGCTGTTGAGACGGAGGTCGTTTCAGTATATATATATATATATATATATATATATATATATATATATATATATATATATATATATATATATATATATATATATATATATGTGTGTGTGTGTAGTCAAAGCATGTCTTGAATACCTGATCCGATTAGGATCAAAATTGGCACATACATTGTTTGTGTGTCATGAAAGAAGTAATTCAGTGTTGGTGGAAAACGATCAGAGATCAAGGCCAGGGGTCTGGGTCAGAGGGTGAGGTGTTTTTTCCTGAATGCATGAACCGGTTCAAAACCGAATTGGCATATGCACTGTGTGTGTGGGAATGAAAAGAAGTGTTTTGATTGTAGTGCAGATCCGTCAAAGGTTACAGGTCACAAGACATGTGTGGAACTAAAAACCAGTACTTCGTTTTAGTGCTGATCCAACAAAGGTTACATGTCACTAGACAAATGATTTTAAGATGCGTGGACACACTGTGTTTGAAAAGCTGAAGGTGGTGGACAGGGGGTATGACTGGCTGAGGAAGAATTGTGTTCTTACCGCCCCTACTTCTGAGGTAATGAAGGAGAAGTAACGAGAGAGAAGCAATTAAAAGCATTGAATGTGGGGTGTGGTAAGATGAAGAGGAGGAAGAGGAACACAATAACAACACTGGAAGAATTGGACGAGGGAATAATGACTAAAGGAAGAGGGTGAACTTGATAGAGGGGAGAGTGTCTGATTGTGAGAGAGAGAATTGGAAGATGAGTTTAATATAGCGTTTAAGTTAACTGTCTGATGATCTGAGGCAACGCTTGTATTATACTGTATTCAGGCTAATGTTAGGCGATATTATTCAGCTAAAACTGAGTTGCAAAAGCCCATTGATTATTAATGTCTACATGATCGGAATAACTTCCTTGTTTTATTCCATTTATTATTGGATATGTTCGGTTGAGAGTCAGCCTGGGATTGTTAATTCTGGTACCATACATTCTTACGATCGTAACAACTTTATTATTTTAGACGAATTAATTCAGCTGAGAATGGGTCATAAGCGACTGAGAATGTTCAAGGATGAAGTGAACATGAAAGAGAGTTGAGTGATCGTGAGGGAGTGAATGAAAAGATGAGTTTGAGTAAACGCGTAAGTGAAAGTAGCTGAGTGTGAGACAGTATGTGTGAGTGAAAGAATGTAGGCCAGTTTTAATAAGAGACTTAAGTTGTGAAGGTGTTAACATGTGACATTGAGGAAAATTAGAGTGAGTGATTATCTGAGTTACAATAGAGTGATTGTAATTGTTATAGTTAATGAATCAGTGATTCAGTATTAGAGAAAGAAAACAGATGGCCGAGTGACTAAACGAAGGAAAGAAAGCCAGAAATGTCAATGGAAGAAAATGAGTGAGTAAATTAGAGAGAAATTTTTACTGGTGAGAAATAATTCAAACTAAAAAACAAGAATTTCGAAAGTGTAAATGATATGTGAATGTGTAGCTCATTTCACTGGACACTGTAATTAACTCTCAGGCTCCTCTGACTAACCCCCTTATGAATAAAATCGTCTGTAGTTAGTTGGAGTACAATGCAAGGCTTGACCCGACCATTAAAGGAATAAATCCCGTTTCTACTTTACTCCTCCTGTGTCTGGAATCGTCCCATTCCATTTACTACTGTAATGGAGATGACGACAACGACGACAATTAAATTCGAGTTCAGATTAAAAGGAGGGAACTCAACACTGCCAGCAAGATAAAGTAGGAGACCGAAACCTTGAGTAAAGAGCGATTGAGAAAAAGGTAGAGTACGAAAGTAATATTGGCTGGCTGTGTAGCAGAAAGGGAACTGACAATATCAGTGAAAGTCAGAATGACTGGGACTAAGACAGCATGAGGGAGTTAGAGTGAGTGAAAGTTGTGAGTCCCTTCAGTCCGAGGACGTAAATAATATTTTTCTCGCTGCTACCAGACAGTTTCACCATTTCAGGAGAACCCCTAGTATTGAAGACGTTAATGTAGACTGAAATCACTATTACTCTTAAGCTGAATAAAATCGTCTGATAGCTGCAATAAAAAATTACACAATGTTATCATGGTGCTGTACCGGTGATAAGAGTGAGATAGTAATAGCCATAAATTAGCTGATAAAAGATAGCTTACAATATCAGTGAGGAAAAGTGACACGACCAGCTGACGAAAACGCAAGCGAGTGTGATGAACTGAGAAAGGTTTGGAGGAAAACAGTGAGTGAGCGAAAAAGACTGACAGAATGAAGAAATGAGAACTAAAAATATCGGCGAGAGAAAATGTGTAAGCGAGTGAGTATGAGTGTGTGAGTGAGAAATGCTGATGAAAATATAATAATGAATGAAAGCGAGTGGCAGAATGAAGAAAGTAAAGTCAGGGAGAGAGAGAAAGAGAGAGAGAGTGTTGGGAAGGGGAATGATGCAGTTCAATACCAGTTAGTTACAAACACATCAGTAACTTTGTCGTATCCTTGCTCTTGATTTTGAGTTTGCATGTGTTTTGTGCTATACGTTTGTTTATGTTTTCCCGCGTGTTTTTGTTGGTTGGCTTGTATTTGTGTGTTTATAAGCGTGTTTGTGTAAGTTTGTGTTTGTGTTTGCGTGCAGTGTCATTGTGTGTGTGTGTGTGTGTGTGTGTGTGTGTGTGTGTGTGTGTGTGTGTGTGTGTGTGTGTGTGTGTGTGTGTGTGTGTGTGTGTGTGTGTGTGTGTCCGGATGTTATATGCTTAGTGATTTAAGTCATGTAAATATATGTGAGCCGGGAGTTATGAATGAATGTGTATGTGTGCTTATGTGTGTACCTGGTATGTGTGTTTGTACGTGTGTGTATACGAATGCGTGTGTGGGCGTGCAGCAATAGCCATAAAACTGACTTTTCTCATAAACCTTCATGAGCACACGCTCTCCCTCGCTTGTACTTTTGTCCCTGTTTTTCATACACACGCTCTCTTTGTCTCACTATCACCCTCATTTCAGACGCTCCTCCTCACCCTCAGTACTTCAGCCTCATGCATTTATACTCTCTCTCTCTCTCTCTCTCTCTCTCTCTCTCTCTCTCTCTCTCTCTCTCTCTCTCTCTCTCTCTCTCTCTCTCTCAAATAATATATATTCGTTAGTTTTCACTATCATTTTACATCGTTTTTCTGAATGTATCTTCCATAACAGAAGTAAAGCGTAAAGTACACATCTGTCTCCTTCTTCGGGTCTTCTTATCTGTATCTTATCCCTGACTGTTCATCTTTATCATTCCCCCATCCCATCTTTCTTCACGTCTCTCCCCTCATGCCTTTTATTATCATTCCCCCATCCCATCTTTCTTCACGTCTCTCCCCTCATGCCTTTTATTATCATTCCCCATCCCATCTTTCTTCACGTCTCTCCCCTCATGCCTTTTATTATCATTCCCCCATCCCATCTTTCTTCACGTCTCTCCCCTCATGCCTTTTATTATCATTCCCCCATCCCATCTTTCTTCACGTCTCTCCCCTCATGCCTTTTATTATCATTCCCCCATCCCATCTTTCTTCACGTCTCTCCCCTCATGCCTTTTATTATCATTCCCCCATCCCATCTTTCTTCACGTCTCTCCCCTCATGCCTTTTATTATCATTCCCCCATCCCATCTTTCTTCACGTCTCTCCCCTCATGCCTTTTATTATCATTCCCCATCCCATCTTTCTTCACGTCATTACCTAAATGCCTTTTATTATCATTCCCCCATCCCATCTTTCTTCACGTCTCTCCCCTCATGCCTTTTATTATCATTCCCCATCCCATCTTTCTTCACGTCTCTCCCCTCATGCCTTTTATTATCATTCCCCATCCCATCTTTCTTCACGTCTCTCCCCTCATGCCCTTTATACTCTTCCTGGTCGTCATATGTCTGAGTAGTGTTTTGGTCATTACAAGAACTTTTAGTACGTCGTCATTTTTAATGCTTGCCGACGCCAGATGAATTTAGGAAAGACCCTTCGTAATCCAAGGCATTAAAAATATCCTCCATTCACAGTCATCATAGCCTCCTCCCCCTTCTCCTCCTTCTTCTCCTCCAGTCATCATCATCATCATCATCAACATCACCATCATTTGCATCATCATCACCAGGACTATTATCATGGTCATCATCACCACCAGGATTATCATCATCATCACCACCAGGATTATCATCATCATTACCACCAGGATTATCATCATCATCACCACCAGGATTATCATCATCATCACCACCAGGATTATCATCATCACCACCACCAGGATTATCATCATCATTACCACCAGGATTATCATCATCATCACCACCAGGATTATCATCATCATTACCACCAGGATTATCATCATCATTACCACCAGGATTATCATCATCATCATTATCGTCATCAGCAGCAAAATCACCACCATCATAATTATCCTCATCATCGTCTTCATCATTTTATACCGGTGTGTATGTAATCATTTCTTCATTAAGTTTGGTGTGAAATTAAAGCCATATTTTTCCGTGGCAGTTGTGCAAGGCAGTCAGCAGGAAGACCAGCCAGCCTTTCATCTTATTTTTGCCCACATAAAAATGTTTGAGTTGTCCCTCTCGTTCCACCTCATTAGTGAAGTTTGAAGCCACCACACACACACACACACACACACACACACACACACACACACACACACACACACACACATATTATATATTTCACACTATTAAACATGCACATTTTTTTCACACTCCACCATCACCCTCCATCCTCATGATCTAACATGACCACCATGAATATATTATCTCTCTCTCTCTCTCTCTCTCTCTCTCTCTCTCTCTCAACATTACCCCCGCCGCACCCACAACTTTTGGCTTCAGTTTTAACCCCCCATCCCCCTCTCCTTTACTTAATGCAATTGCCACTATCATGCAGATCCACCCTCTGCCCCCACACCCCCACCTTAACCTAATCACTTCATTACCTGGTTGGGGAAGAGGTTGTGATAGAGAGAGTGGGACGGAAGACGGTGAGGAAAGGGCGGAAGAATGCAGGGAGACAGTTATGGGAGAGGTAGGAAACTTGGAGGAAGGGGGCAGAGGACGGTAGGGAAGGGGAGGGAACTTGTAGTACAGGTAAGGGAAGAGGGGGAAATAACAGGGAGAGGGTGATTGAGGAATGGAGGTGGAAGGGAGCTAGGAAGACTGGGAGAGGGGAAAATGTTAGAAAGGGGAAAGGAATGGGAAATAGAGAGAGAGAGTGGGGAAGGAAAATTTTAAACAAAGAAAGGAAGGAGAGGAACAAGAAGGAAAAGACGTGATGGTAGGGGAAAGGAAGGGGAGTAAGTGGAGGGAAGAGGAAGAGGGTGGAAAGGGGAATATATTGGGAGGGAGAAAGGGAGGGGGGGGGGAAGAAGAGGAAGATGGGTGGAAGGGGACGCTTGTAAATGTCTTGCAACTTATTCCAGTACTAACAGTGTATACTGTATATGATAATTTGCGAAGCCCGTGTGTGTGTGTGTGTGTGTGTGTGTGTGTGTGTGTGTGTGTGTGTGTGTGTGTGTGTGTGTGTGTGTGTGTGTGTGTGTGTGTGTGTGTGTGTGTGTGTGTGTGTGTGTGTGTGTGTGTGTGTGTGTGTGTGTGTGTGTGTGTGTGTGTGTGTGTGTGTGTGTGTGTGTGTGTGTGTGTGTGTGTGTGTGTGTTTGTTTGGTATTTTTTCAATATTTAATTTTTCCTCTCTGAAATAGGCATGTCTGGTGTGTTGTGCTCTGGTGTTGTTTCATGTTTTTTCGGTGTTCCATTGTGTTTCGTATATTTTTGTGTGTTGGAGTTCCGGGAGTGATTGTGGAGTTTGTAGTAATAAAGTGTAGCACAGGAAGAGTCTAACCCCACCTGTTCGGAAAATCTCTCCCAAGCTAAATTAAATCTCCAGAAGATGGCAATAATAGTAATTAAAATCCGTCATGGAATTCGTGGGTTTCAGTTACTGCGTTTGGTTAATAGTTACTTTTAATATTTTCTTGTAAATTGGTACTATATTAAACTACTTCACTCCCATGTCCTGTTTTATCGGATATGCTCTATTAATGCCACCACCAGACGATTTTATTCAGCTGTGGAAAGACTTCGTAAATTGGAGGAGGTAGTTATAGCCATTATTTAACCCCATCACTACAAGAGGTTTGGTTTAAGCTGAATATAATCGCCTGGTGGCAGCAGGGGTAAAATTTTAAAACGCCGTCATGTAATCTACGAGACTATAGCACATTTACTGTATTACTGTGCCCACCATTCGTTTTTTTTTTTTTTATGTGAGGAAGAAGGAACCAAAGGCCATGAGCCCGCAAAACTGTTCCTTCTAAGAGAAAAACAAAATACAAGAGAGAGCCAAATTCAAGATCCATTCATTTCGAGATGCCTGGACACACTGCGTTTGAAAGACTGGAGATCATAGGAAGCAGGAAATACAGACAGAGGGAGACAGTTCCAGAGTTGACGTGTTGCATAAATGAAGGACTGGAAGTAACGGTTAACTCTTGCATTAGAGAGTTGGACAGAAAAGGGGTGAGAGTTTGCTGCTAGACGGGTGCTACGCGCCCGTCGTAGAAGTGGAGGAATGCATGCAGATAGTTCAGAGGAACAGTGACCATTGAAGTAGCGTTAGAAAATTGTTTTATTTGTGTCGTGTGTAATATATCGATGTATTCATAGCAACAGATTGGTTATACTGCTGTATTGATGCGAATTTATTTTTAAAAAGTATTTGAAGTTGATATAGGCCTGTGCGGTGGAGCCAGGATTCCTGAGGCTCGAATAGTGTATGAATGAGTGTCTGGCCCATTTCGCTATGTATGCTGTTGCTAATTCTCACAGTTTCCTACTTTCTCTTTTCATATGTATCGTTCCGAATTCACTTCATCCTTAGGTGCGAAGAAGTCATGATGATGATGATGATGATGATGATGATGATGATGATGATGGTGACTGCGTCCAATTTATGCGAAATATTTTGCGAAGGAGATCTCTGCGATGATCTTTACTCCCCGTCTACAATTGTAATGATCTCATATGAAAATGCCTTCACTCATTTTCGAGTTCATATTTCTGATGCCTGCCAAAATTGCCTGCCCGTGTGTGTGTGTGTGTGTGTGTGTGTGTGTGTGTGTGTGTGTGTGTGTGTGTGTGTGTGTGTGTAATACAGGTCACATACCGTATATTTAACCCTTTCATCTCCAGGTCATCTTGCTTTATGTGAATGCAATCATCTGGGGTTGTTGGTGAGGACCCAAGCTCATCTGACCCTAAAACCACCGGACTGCAGGTTGAAGTGACCCTCTCCCTGCAGTCCACCATCATGCGTTTTGGGGGACAGGCAGGGAGTTGAGGGAAGGTTGTATAACTGGGCAGCGGAACCACCCCGTAATATTGGTGCCACTACGTGAAGGCGTCCGTCTCCAGCATTCCTGTGGTATTAATAAGAACAAAAAATGATGACGTCCTTGGGCTGATGGGGGTAACCACATCACTACCATGACATTTATTTTTACATTGTTGATACTTTCAGACGATTTTAATTAGCTTTGGGTAGACTTTTGTAACTGAAGGAGTTAGCTACAGCCTCCATTAACCCCTTCACCATAAGACAACTTCCGCTGAATGAAGTCATCTGCCACCAGCAACACTGTTATCATGTTCAAGTATGTCATTGTATTGGTGGTAATTATTTCACTTGACATCTAATATATTTGTTTTTAGTACATCATAATATATTTGTTTTTGTGTGTGTTACGGACGAGTCATTTTTAACAACTCCATTTAAATCTGAAGGCGTGATTTTACCATGGTGGTGTGGTTTGAGGAGGAATTTGTCGCAATGCTTTTTTTTTTTGGGGGGGGGTGCAAGGGCGGCGACGTGCATAATTATTTTTGCCGTTTGTTTTGATGATTAAAATGTTAGCTTGTTTACATAGTAATAATGGAGTTAGGTCTGATGGGGGCAGGGTGGGGATGCAGGCGGGGAGGGTGAGAGTGAGGGCCAGGGAGGGGAGAGGGAATAAATCTGATGTTTGGATGGGAGGTAAAAGAGTGGGGTTTAGAGTGTGTGTGTGTGTGTGTGTGTGTGTGTGTGTGTGTGTGTGTGTGTGTGAGAGAGAGAGAGAGAGAGAGAGAGAGAGAGAGAGAGAGAGAGAGAGAGGCGGACTGACAAATAGGAATGAGACTGTGAGAGGGTAGACTAAATTAGGTCAAAGTTATCTCGTCATCAGGTCCTACATTCACACATCAACACACTCCCCATCCACTCCTTACATTATTACTAACACACTCCTTCTACCCCGTCTTACAGTATTCGGTCTGTTACCCTGTCTCTTGTATCTACTTTCAGCAGTCGGCCTTCCATTCATTACTCACTAACACGGTATTTATCAGTTCCTGCCTCTGCTTTCATTCCTCTTCAGTATTATTCACTTGAAATTCACTACACCTTTATTTACTCACTTCTGTAACTCCTTGCCATCACTGCCACTTATCTCCAGTCACACCTCACCCACAGTTTCACTCCCTGTCCTCACTTTTATTCTTCGTTAATACTCTCACCCACTGACTCCCTACAATTATACTGACTCACTCTTCTTCCTTTTCCATACTACTCTCAGTTGGTTACCATGCACTTATATACTGTCTCAACCTATCTCCCATACTCCTCACCCACACTCACAGTCTTTATCAGTTCCTGTTCCCATTTTTGTTTCATCAACAAACTTATGTCAACTCATTCACTCCTTTCCCCTCTTCTTCCCATTCTCAGTTAGCTGTCCAATCATTTATTTACTCATTTTTTATTCCATCTTTTCCATTCACTCATCACCCCCATCCACACCCGTTAGCCACTTCAATTTTTCCACTCCTTTACCCACACCCACTCCTCGAGTCACAACCACACCAGTACCTATTCATTCCATAATCTTTACCTACTTCCAGCTTACATTCAGTCTGTTTTCCACTCACTCCTTACCCACGCACAGACTCCATTTCCATTCCTATTTTCATTTCCATTCCTCATCTCATACCTCCAGTCGCAGTCACGTCCTCATCTACTCATCTTATCCCCACCCAGTTGTCTTATTTCCACTCTCGGGACACTCCCTGCATTCTCCTTCATTCAGCCACTGCTCGTCTACATTCACTTCCAATCTACCATATCTTCCTACTCCCAAATCTACTTTCACACCCATTCCCACACCCACGCCGACTCCCTACACACACATCCACACCGATATTGGCATTCATTTCCTGTCTGTATTTCACTCACTTCGAAATTCCAATTTCCACCTGTTCCCCGTCCACTTTCATCGCAGTGCAACACACACCACCCACCCTGCCACAGACATGCCCCTCAACCCTTTGGTAACTTATTTCACCACCCAATATTTTTACCCCATTCTTTACAATTCTATCACTTCTTTTACTGTTACTAACATCAGACGGTTTTTCAGAGTGTGAGAAAGGGTTAAAGTTTCCAGCACAGTTAATGTCTTATATTTTATTCTCGTTCTCATCAGGCGATTTTATTCTTACAAGAGATCTGCCGCAGTGATGGAGGATAGAAAGTAGTTTATAAACTATTATTATTATTTTTTTAAATGTAGGCCTATATTGTTGTACATTGCTTCCACAATCGGAAAACTATTCAGCTTAGGTAGGAACCATTGTTATTTAGTGGTTCATTCCACACTGGCACTCCGTAACACATTGTTCCATTTCTGCTCCACATTCATACTCTCTACCATTCACCATTCACTCACACACCACTTACCTACTCTTTCACAACCCCACCCCAGCTCCCTCTCATCATGCACTGTGTTTCTTGTGCTTCCTTATCTCCTACTCCCCCGTCTCGTGAAGCCTCCACTCCCTTGTATTCCCTCAAACTCCAATCTCACACTCTCTCTGTCACTCACCCATTCTTCCATTAACCCATCTCACCTTCCTTGTCATTCACATTATCTCGTCCCCACCTTGGTTCTCTCCCAGCCTGTATCTCCGCTGTCTTCTGCTTCCTAGCATCCATTCACCCGCTCTACCCCTACATCATTCATGCTGCCTTCCATATACTGAAAACCCTCCTTTTTCACCAACAATATCCATTTTCTTCCACTCTCTCACACCTACATTCATCCACTCTGTCATTGCCTTAGACACTCATTATTCCAATGTCTTTCTTATCCACCCCACCTGGTCCATAATTCACATTGTTGCTTCCCTACACTGTCTCTTCTCCTGTCCCAGTTAGCATCTCCACTCTTCACCATTCTTGAATACTACAATTTCATCCTTTCGCCTCTCCTTCCCCAATTATTGACACTGTCTTCCTTTCCTTCATTTGCCTCCTTTCTCACGTGGGGCCTCCACTCTCTCCTATTCCTTCACACACCTGCCCATTCTCTTCCTTACATACAGTTATTTCTTTTCTCTCCCATTATCTCCACTTTCACCCAGTCACGCACCTGCCCACCCCTCCTCCCTAACTCTCCCTGGCCCACATTATTCATGGTACCATCCTTTCACTTTTATTTCCTCCATTGCCACCCATTACTTTCTCTTCCATGCATTTCTCTTACCCCAGTCTTTAATCACTCATTCTGTTAGCCACTTCCACGCATCCAGTCTCCCATTCGCTTACCTACCCATCTCCGTTATTCACTGTTATTCAGTCCCTCCCCTATACTTCCCATACTCTTACATCAGCGCCACTTTCTTTCATTCCTCTTTACTCATTTTGTACTCCCCCTCTCCCACATCATTCATATTGTCTTCCCTATAATCATCTTCCTCCTTTCTCTGCTTGTGTTTTCACTCTCTTCCATATCTTTACACTTATGCTGTTCCCATTCTCATTTATACATTCAGTATCCTCCTTTCCTCTCTATTACCTTTACACTCTTCCACTCTTTTATACGTCTGCCTCACCCACTTTCACTGCCGTCCCTTCTGATCGTTCGCACTGTCATTCTTATACAATTTCCTCCTTTCCCTCCCTGTCTCCATTGTCTCCCATTCCCTCACTCCTCACCTCCCCACTCACTCTTATTCCTCAACTTACCCCATATTCAGCTCCCAACTTAACCACAGCTCCACTCCATACTCTCCACATCCCCACTTCCCACATCCTTACACCCTCACGCCCCGTATCTCCACATCCATACTCCCCATACCTCCATTTGTCACATCCCAAGTCCTCAGAGTCTAATGCTTACAGTCCCCGTTTCCTCATATCACCATTCCCCACATGCTGAACTCCAAAACTCTCTTCCCCACCCTTTCACATCTTCCCATCTCCACTTCCCCATTCCCTGAACCCGTAGTCATCCACTCATCAAATTCTCATATCCCTCACTCCAGTACTTCTCCTTTCACTTTCCAAAATCTTCACTCCCTCACACTCCTACTCTTCGACTTCCCACTTTTTTATACCCCTACCCCCAGCCTTATACACCCCATTTCCCCACACCCTTACACTCCCTATTTTCCCTTACCTCTTTTTTTCTCACACACCTTTTCCCACACACTATTTCCCTTCACCCCCACATTCGTACGCCCACACATTCCCACTCTCCCATTGCCGCACACTCATACCCCCACTCCCCAGCTGCACCACTCAGACCCGCTGTGCTCAATTTAGCCTGGGCAGGATTCATAGTCTGTTATCCAATATAAAACCAATCATTGGCGGGTTAATGTATTTTACCACTCCATCCATCCAGCCAGCCTGACCCTCACCCTCTTTACCCACCTCCCTTGCCTGGCAACCCCCCCTCCCCTGCTCTGCCTCTCCCTCACCCTACCTGCCTTTCCCTCCTGCCTACTTCTTCGTCCTTTCTTTACCCCTCTTTCCCTTTTTTCTGCCATCATCCTTTGCCTCATTCCTCCAGTCTCCCTCCTTCCTTCCTGCTTTACCTCTCTCTCTCTCTCTCTTTCTCTCTCTCTCTCTCTCTCTCTCTCTCCCCTACTTCATCTCAACTGCTTCATCCGCTCTGCCTGTTTCTCTCCCTTCCTTACCTCTGTTACATCTCGTTATTTTTCCTTCCTCTCCTTCCATCCTGCCTCTCTACCCTTCTCCATGCCATCTACCTCTCCCCCTGACCTTATTCGTTCTATCTCTGTGTATCTGTTCCGATAGATGCCATTCTGTGTATCCATATCTCGCTCCCTTGTTACACCCGTTCTACTCACCTGCCTCGACTCCCATGTCTCTCATCCCTCCCCTTCCCCCCCATCTCTCTCCATTCTCTCTCACCCATACCCACTCCCACCCTTTCCCTTTCGCCTCTCTCTCTTTTTTCTCTCCCTAGTCTCCCCCGTCCTAACGCTATATTATCTCTTCTTTTTATCCCCCGCTTCACCCGGCTGCTTCTCCCCACCCTCTCTCACCCCTTCCTACTTTTCGTTCCTCACCTCGCCTCACCTCAGCTCACATTACCTCAATTCACCTCTCTTCTTCTCCTCTATCTCCTCTCCTCGCATCGTACCCCTTCTTCCTCCCATACTTTATCCGTCGCTTCCTTTCCTCACTTCATCCCTTTTCTTCTTCCATCAAATCATCCCTCAGGTTCTACCGAATGTAGGACGTTTCGGCCACGGACGTTTGGGCCATGGGCCACCAACCTAGGACGTTTTGAAGTGTGAAGTGTTGTGATCCTAACCTAACCTAACCTAACCTATGCCCGAAACGTGCTAGGGTGGTGGCCCATGACTCAAACGTCCGTGGCCGAAACATCCGAGCACGGTTTCTACCCACACCTCACCCCCTCTCACACCATCCAACCTCACCCTGTATTTTCCTTTCCGATCCCCCTTGCCTCACCCTCAATTACCTCTCCTACTTTACCCACTTTCACCCCTCCTGCCTCTCCTTCCCCACCTCACCCATCTTTACTCCTCTCTCCTGCCTCTACTCCCTCCTTTCTTCCCCATTTCCATTCCAGCCCTTGTCTCCTCTGCCTCATTTTCCCTTCACCATCTCTCACTGTACCCTTCTATCATTCACTCATTCTCCTCTCGTATTCTCGCTCATCCTTTATCTCTTATTGCTCATTTTTTCCTCTGCTTTCATTCATCCTGCACTATCGTCTTTCTCTAGCTCCTCTTCTGTTCTTTCCCATCCCTTATCTCCTCTACTCATTTTCTCTTCACCCTCTCACGGTCATTCTCTTATTGTGTTATTCTCTCATCGGTCATATAACTTTTGCCACATTTTTGTGTCATCTTCACCCATTCTCACCTGACTCACATTTCCTATCTTTTTTCCTGCTTGCGCTCTCTCTCTCTCTCTCTCTCTCTCTCTCTCTCTCTCTCTCTCTCGCACATTTTTCCTTCAGTCCTTCCTCACGTCTTTCCCTTTTGACTCTATCTCATCTTTATTCTTCCTTCATTACTCGTACATTCATCTTTGTTACGTGTATTTATAGTTTTCCTTCCTTCCTTCCTTCCTCAGCGTTCCTCTTCTCTTTGCACACACCCTTCTCTCCCCTCCTTCCTACCTCCCCTCCTTCCTCCCTTCTCCTTCACACATACCTCCCTACCTACTCCCTCCCTCCCACACACCCCAGTCCCTTCTTCCTCCCACACACCCCAGTCCCTCCTCCCTCCCACACACCCCAGTCCCTCCTCCCTCCCACACACCCCAGTCCCTCCTGCCTCCCACACATCCCAGTCCCTCCTGCCTCCCACACACCCCAGTCCCTCCTGCCTCCCACACACCCCAGTCCTTTCTCCCATCCACTCACAATTTTCCCATCTATCTATCTATCTATCTATAGCCCGACGCCCTAATCCCGCAAAGGGTGGCCGCAGACAAAACGCCTCCAAGTCACTCTGTCACCCACCATTTGACTCCCCTCCCCCCAACTCACCCCCCCCTCCCTCATATACCTCTCAACTCCATCCCTCCACCTCATCCTCGGTCTACCCCTCCCTCTCCCTCCCTCCATCTCACCTACATACACCCTCTTAGTCAGTCTTTCATTCTCCATTCTCTCCACATGTCCAAACCACCTCAGTGTATTTCTCCTAATCTTTTCAACCACATCCACATCTACCCCACAACGTTCCTTCACTTCTTCATTCGTTAACCTGTCCCTCCACGTCACTCCACATGCTCCTCTCAAGTAACTCATTTCCACTGCTCTCACTCTTGACTTGTTCCCCTCTTGCAAGGTCCACGCCTCGCTTCCATACGTCAGGGTAGGGATCACAATTTTCCCAACCCCTCAAAAAAAAAAAAAAGTTTAACCTGTAACCCTAACGGAGGCTTTTACACACACACACACACACACACACACACACACACACACACACACACAATCGTTCCATTGCTTGTGGAGTTATAGCAGTATTTTATTCCTCAACAAACGCACAAATTGTTGTGGTCCTGTTACCCTGTTTTTGACGTGTATTTTTTTCCAGGCGTTCATTTCATAGCTGAGACCCCGGGTGCTGTGTGTGTGTGTGTGTGTGTGTGTGTGTGTGTGTGTGTGTGTGTGTGTGTGTGTGTACGTACTAGAGAGAGAGAGAGAGAGAGAGAGGAGGGGGAGATTTTATTGAAGGAAGAAATACTTGCTGCAGTATTACACATTTTGGCCGGATTAGAGAGGATTGGTAAATGGAATTCGCTGCAAATACATGTGATTTTTTCCGTATTTGTTGATGTGTACTGGTGTTTGTTTTGTTTGATGGTGTTTTGGGTAAGTATGAGAGAGAGAGAAAGTGTGTGTGTGTGTGTGTGTGTGTGTGTGTGTGTGTGTGTGTGTGTGTGTGTGTGGGTGTGGGTGTGGCGATGCGTGTGTGCAAGAGATAGAAAAACCCAACTGTCGGTGTGAACCAAAAGGCAGGAGTGGCCATAAAGAATTTTCATGTACACCATTGGGGCTCCTCCACGTGATTCATAGGCTACGCCTTCGCCATCAGACGTAAGTGATACCGTTATAGGAGATCCCTGGCCACAGCAGACCTACTCGCCACAGCAGACCTACTCCCCACAGCAGACCTACTCCCCACAGCAGACCCACCCTCACAGCACACTCGGGCATATGTGTAGCTCTGGTGGGCTAGAACAGTAAGTGCTTCTGTTATACAAGACCCCTGGCCACTGGAATCCTTCTCTACTCCAGTGTATGCCTGGTGTGATAAAGCTGGTTCCTGCAGCCTTTAAGATAAGTACATATGAAGTGCCATTGAAAAGAGGTGTAGGTGCTGCCTCGTTTGTATCTTCATAGTGTTCCACCAGGTCGTCGGCAGATGTCTAGGATGCTACTGTGAGAAACATCGAGATCAATGGTTCATCCCGTTACAACGCCCCTGCAGTACCTTTGACAAACAGTACTCCCTTTACCTGGCCCTTACAGTACTTTATTTACCTGGTCCCCACAGTACCTTTCACAGCAGTCCCTTTACCTGGCCCCAGCAATACCTTTGACAAACAGTAGTCCCTTTACCTGGCCCCTGCAGTACCTTTGACAAACAGTAGTCCCTTTACCTGGCCCCTGCAGTACCTTTGACAAACAGTAGTCCCTTTACCTGGCCCCTGCAGTACCCTTCTGTCTACCACCACACTGCTAGCCTCACGTACTCTCATAATTCGTATGCTGCTGCACTACCTTATCCTGTACTCCTGTCTCCCAACATACATTCTATCACACCAAGCCCCACCATACATACTCAGCTGCCCTTTTATGCACTCTTCGGCTCACCTTCCCCAACTGCCTCTGTTTTTGAGCTAAAAATCTTCCTGTTGTATCTGTTTCACTGCCTGTTCTTCTGGCTGGAGGGATTATATAGTGTTCTTTAAATCTTCACTAATGACGGCAAGGTTAAGACACACACACACACACACACACACACACACACACACACACACAAATGTATATTCAATGGCGTATGCACTTAAGTGCCACTTAAGTGCTAATTAGGTTCCACTTAAGTGCCACACGTTTTTTTTTTTTTTTTTTTTTTTTACGTGTCCGACTCGGGGCAAAGGCTTCAGGGCCTATTTCTTGGAGGCAGTGACCTATTCCAAGGCCCAGTAGTCCTCCTACACCTCCACATGTCACCACTTCGGCGCTAACACCCACTCGGTAGAAAGTTAAATTTTTGGTGGTGAGTCGCCAAAAACATTTGCTGTTCACTGTTCATGGGACTAGGTTTAAATGCGCGCCAATGTCTTCCCATTCTACATGAGATATACGTACTGTATAGAGGTTCTTTATTTTTCTAACGTATGCTTAAACAGTACAGTATATTTATCCTTTTGCTGCATGTACTGTGTTAGTACCAGTGATGTTCGTGTTCTGTTCATTCTTGAATGTCTTGTTACTGTAGAACAAACTCGTACGAACAGTTAAAGACTAAAATGAACGAAATAGCACTCACAATATCGTCTGAAATAAAATAAAACATGAGTATCAATATTTACGAGAAGGCGCGCTGATGGAGCGCGCCTGGTCTTTTTTACGCTGTGTACGGTGTTAGTAATCGTGATGTTGGCTGTTTGCTCATTATTTTATACTCATTTTATTGCAGGACAAACACTTACGAAGAAATAAAGACTAAAATGAATAAAATAGCACAAAAAATAACGTCGAAAATACAGTATACACATTTACACCAGCTGCCTATGTAATATCACATGTTATTGTTCATTGTGTTATTGTAGTGGTAATGCTGTATTCCGTTCAACCTTAAATGCATGTAGCCTTATAGAAAATCACACTGAGAACAATATGATACGTAAATGAATAATGTAGCACGAAAAATAAGGCCAGAAATAAGACAAGTATAAACAAATGTGAAAAATTACGCGATGCCTGGCAACCCCGGCTGACGTTGACGTGTACAGGGGCGTAGAGGAACGATGAAAGAAGAGTTGAAAATAGAGAATGCTTACTAGGTTAATGGAGGAGGAGGAGAGGAGAGAGATAAGCAAGGAGAAGGTTGGAGCTGACTGAGACAAGAAAAAAAGACGATTAAGTGATTTAAAAAACAGAACGAAATGATGTAAAAAATTTAGGTTCTGCAATTCCTCTCATGCCTTCGTCATTGTGCCGTTGTTTATCGTTCAGTGTCTTTATTTGTTCCCCCCCCCTCTCTCTCTCTCTCTCCTGTAATCCTCCCCCCCCCCACAACCCTCTCTCCCCTTCCTTTCTCTCTCTAATCGCTTCCCCACATTACACCTCAATCAATTTTCTCACCACCCTTCTCTTTTCTTCTTTTCTCCTCTCTTTCTCTTCTCTCCTCCCACTTTCGTCTTTCCTCTCCTCTCTCCTTTCCTCTCCTCTCTCCTTTCCCTCCTTTTTTCCCTTTATCTTTTCTTTCACGTTTTTCTCTTTTCTTTCTCACTTCTCTTTCTCTCCCTTCTTTCCCTTTTCCCCGTGTATTTCTTTCCCTCTTCTTCTCTTTTCGACATCTCCTTACACTTCCTCTTTCTTATGTCGTCTGTGTTCTTTCCTGTATCCTACCTCCTTTCCCCCTTTCATCTCCCCAAGGGTTTTTATCAAATGTACCGAACGAAAAATAAAGATAGGATAGGACCACTCAGAACAGAATCAGGTGACATTACCAGTGAAGATAAAGAAATGTGCTCCATCCTAAATAATTATTTCATATCAGTATTCACCAAGGAAAATCTAAGCCTGGTCCCTCAAGCAGCAAATATTTACCATGAGAATACAGAAAATATTCTTAGTAAAATAACCATTAGTAAGGAGGACGTATTGAAAGAAATTAATAAGTTAAAACCTCAAAAATCGCCAGGTCCGGACGATATATATGCAAAAATTATAAAAGAAACCAAAGAAGAATTATGTCAGCCACTTTTAACGTTATTTAATGACTCTTTAAGTTCAGGAGAAGTTCCAGAGGCGTGGAAAACCGCAAACGTAGTGCCCATCTTTAAAAAGGGTGATAAATCAGCTGCGTCGAATTATCGTCCGATAAGTCTAACGTCAATAGTAGGAAAAATGTTAGAGTCAATTTTGGCAAATAGGATTAGAGAACACTTAGAAAGATTTAATCTTATAAACGAAAGTCAGCACGGATTCAGGCAAGGACGATCCTGCCTCACAAATTTGTTGTCATTCTACTCGGAGGTCTATGAGGCAGTAGATAGCGATAAAGCTTACGATGTTATTTATCTGGACTTTAGTAAAGCTTTTGATAGGGTCCCACACGAAAGGTTAGTTAGAAAGGTTCGAGCACACGGTATAGACGGCGATATCTTAAAATGGATAGAATCCTGGCTGAAAGGACGAAAGCAGAGAGTATTAATAAATGGAACTAAGTCGAACTGGGGATTAGTAACTAGCGGTGTACCACAGGGTTCAGTACTCGGTCCCTTATTATTTATCATATATATAAATGATCTAGACTTAGGAGTCAATAGCAGCATCAGCAAATTTGCCGACGATACAAAAAATAGGGCGTATCATTAACTCGACTGACGATTGCCATAACTTACAAAAAGACCTCGATACATTGTCCAAATGGTCTAAAACTTGGCAAATGGAATTTAACGTTGAAAAATGTAAAGTACTTAACGTAGGCAAGACCATTGGAGATACTAAATACAGCTTAGATAACAAAGAAATTAGCAAATCGGAATGCGAGAGAGATCTAGGAGTTATGATTAGTAACGACCTTAAACCAAGGCAACAGTGCATTAATGCGAGAAATAAAGCAAATAGGGTCCTAGGATTTATTTCGAGAAGCGTGAGCAATAGATCATCTAAAGTAATACTGAAACTTTATCTAACATTAGTAAGGCCACATTTAGACTACGCAGTACAATTTTGGTGTCCTTACTATAGAATGGATATTAATTCGTTAGAAAATGTACAGAGAAGAATGACTAAAATGATACATGACGTCCGGAACCTGTCATAAGAAGACAGACTGAAAAGACTAAGTCTGCATTCGCTAGAGAGGCGTAGAGTAAGGGGAGACTTAATTGAGGTGTTTAAGTGGATGAATGGTATAAATAAGGGAGATATTAGCAAGGTACTTAAAGTGAGCATACAGGATAGAACTAGAAATAATGGTTTCAAACTAGAAAAATTCCGTTTCAGAAAGGAAATCGGTAGAAATTGGTTTGGTAATAGAGTAGTAGACGAATGGAATAAGCTACCTAGTAAAGTAGTTGCTGCCTCTTCCATTGAGAGTTTCAAGCATAGGCTAGATTAGCATATGACAAATAAGGGGTGGATATAGAATAAAGAAAATCTTATAACCAATACTAATTCAAAAAAAAATTTCTTTTCAGGTTATACTATGATAGTCTCTATTCTCCTTTCACACTTTCCTGTAAAATGTCCACGCCAGTTTTTCTATACTGCGTGGTGTTCTTTCTGACTTTTTTCTGCCGGCTTCGGCTGGAGGGTTTGGAGGGCGGGGGAGAGCCTTCTTCTTTGCTATCCTTATCTCATTCTAGTAGTTCAGTTACTCTTCTAGGAGCTGCCTAGCATGGGCCAACAGGCCTACTGCAGTTATCCTCTCTTCTTATGTTCTTATGTTCACTAAGGCTGTATAGCACTGAGGCTGACGCTGATGTGTGTTATACACTGGCTGTATAGCACACTGGCTGTATAGCACACTGGCTGTATAGCACACTGGCTGTATAGCACTGAGGCTGTATAGCACACTGGCTGTATAGCACTAAGGCTGACGCTGGTGTGTGGAAAGGTGAGGCAATGATGGCATGGAGAGAGAGAGAGAGAGAGAGAGAGAGAGAGAGAGGGTATAAAGCTAACAACATGAGAGGACAACTGGAGTAGAAAGGCATTACATATCTGCAGTCGATGGTGTTCTGTTAGTCGAGGTATTTTTACCATTAGTGTAGGTCTAGTTATTTGTCTCTGTAGGATTTAGTATAGGTTAGCGATTTGTCTGTTAGGTGATTAGTTTTAGGGTCTTTAGATTAGTTTTCGTTTATCATATAAGGTATTAAAAATATAAAACCAAGAAAAAATTAAAAAAAAAAATACAAAAAAAAAATAAATAAATAAATAAGACTAAAATTAATATATATATATGTACGTTTGCATGAACGTGTGTCTGTATGTATGCATGGAAGTGTGTGTGTGTGTGTATGTATGTATATATATATGTTTGTATATATATGTATATATGTTTAAATGTATATACATATATATATCTATACATGGCCTTAATAACCAGGGGCTTCGGCCCCAATGGTTGATAGGCCGAAAAAAAAAAAAAAAAAAAAAAAAAAAGGACAACTGCAGTAGGCGGGTTGGGCCATGCTGGGCACCTGCTGGAAGACTAACTCAACTACTGGAATGTGATAAGAATGGCGAAGAGAGAGAGCTGGCAGATGAGAGTTTATAGAAAGGAGGGAGGGAACTGTGTGTGTGTGTGTGTGTGTGTGTGTGTGTGTGTGTGTGTGTGTGTGTGTGTGTGTGTGTGTGTGTGTGTGTGTGTGTGTGTGTGTGTGTGTGTGTGTGTGTGTGTGTGTGTGTGTGTGTGTGTGTGTGTGTGTGTGTGTGTGTGTGTGTGTGTGTGTGTGTGTGTGTGTGTGTGTGTGTGTGTGTGTGTGTGTGTGTGTGTGTGTGTGTGTGTGTGTGTGTGTGTGTGTGTGTGTGTGTGTGTGTGTGTGTGTGTGTGTGTGTGTGTGTGTGTGTGTGTGTGTGTGTGTGTGTGTGTGTGTGTGTGTGTGTGTGTGTGTGTGTGTGTGTGTGTGTGTGTGTGTGTGTGTGTGTGTGTGTGTGTGTGTGTGTGTGTGTGTGTGTGTGTGTGTGTGTGTGTGTGTGTGTGTGTGTGTGTGTGTGTGTGTGTGTGTGTGTGTGTGTGTGTGTGTGTGTGTGTGTGTGTGTGTGTGTGTGTGTGTGTGTGTGTGTGTGTGTGTGTGTGTGTGTGTGTGTGTGTGTGTGTGTGTGTGTGTGTGTGTGTGTGTGTGTGTGTGTGTGTGTGTGTGTGTGTGTGTGTGTGTGTGTGTGTGTGTGTGTGTGTGTGTGTGTGTGTGTGTGTGTGTGTGTGTGTGTGTGTGTGTGTGTGTGTGTGTGTGTGTGTGTGTGTGTGTGTGTGTGTGTGTGTGTGTGTGTGTGTGTGTGTGTGTGTGTGTGTGTGTGTGTGTGTGTGTGTGTGTGTGTGTGTGTGTGTGTGTGTGTGTGTGTGTGTGTGTGTGTGTGTGTGTGTGTGTGTGTGTGTGTGTGTGTGTGTGTGTGTGTGTGTGTGTGTGTGTGTGTGTGTGTGTGTGTGTGTGTGTGTGTGTGTGTGTGTGTGTGTGCATCCTTGACACAAGCAACTCCCTACATTTTTCCGATCACAACCCATCCCTCCCTCTTCCCTACGGCTACTCTGCTAACACACACTAATTCAAAAAAATTTCTTTTCAGGTTACACTATGATAGTCTCTATTCTCCTTTCACACTTTCCTGTAAAATGTCCACGCCAGTTTTTCTATACGGCGTGGTGTTCTTTCTGACTTTTTCCTGCCGGCTTCGGCTGGAGGGTTTGGAGGGCGGGGGAGAGCCTTCTTCTTTGCTATCCTTATCTCATTCTAGTAGTTCAGTTACTCTTCTAGGAGCTGCCTAGCATGGGCCAACCGGCCTACTGCAGTTATCCTCTCTTATGTTCTTATGTTCATATGAGCTCATCAGCTGCTCTCTCTCTCTCTCTCTCTCTCTCTCTCTCTCTCTCTCTCTCTCTCTCTCTCCCTCTCTCTCTCTCTCTCTCCCTCTTTCAAGATTCTGTAGGAGTGAATAGTAATGTCAGTGCAAAGTATGCCTTTATTATTGTGATATAAGTATTGCAAAATAAAACTTAGGAATATATTTAAAGAAAACAACTGCAGTAGGCTGGTTGGCCCATGCGAGGCGACTCCTCCTGATTTTGGATCTGCATACGAGAGAGAGAGAGAGAGAGAGAGAGATAAGTGAGGAGTGACCACTTGTCCCCCTCTCTCTCTCTTCGTCCGTGACTGTACAGTACAGTACATGCAACGTGTAGATATCCGTAACCCCAGTGTGGTAGACAGCTTCTCACAAGAGTCAGACCAAGGCCCTTCTCATGGCGAGGTACAGGAAACTATGAGTGCACAGTGCCACCACGTGTAGGCTCCTCCTCAGCACCTGGGGACGAAGGCTGACAGGTAATGAAGACAAAAGGAGGGAGGAAAAGGTGGTGACGGCGGCACTGACAGGGAGGAGAAAGGCTTGGCGTTAACAGTGTGGGTGATGTTTCCGGTAACTAACTAAGCTTTACGACCACACGACACACCATTTATGCCCCTCTCGTTGGCATGGCACACCGCAACACTTCTTCTTAAGCCAATTATTTTGCGTATCACACCTTATTGTTGCTTTAAGTGCTATATTATTATCCGTTTAGTTTGCCTTAGTAACACACGAGGATACTTTGACCCATTAGGCAAGGTATTTAAGGAAGGTTTCAGGATGTATCGTCAGCCAGCACGAACACCACCTTTTGTAAAGTGTTGCCCTGCAGGGAGACACAGCCACGGAGGAGGAGGAGGAGGAGGAGGAGGAGGAAGAAGAGGAGGCGGAGGAAGATAACGACGACGACGACGATGATAATAATGATGATGACACACACGCACGCACATGCACCTGCGTTGACTGGAATATTAATATCCTCCAGTGTTTCGTGTTGTTGGAAGAGGTAGGCTCGGCAGGCAGTGAAGCAGACAGGGAGACAAGAGAAGCATGTAGACGCACGCTGAGACACTTTTGCATGTCCCGTCGCCAGCATATGTTTTTACCAGACGTAAAGGCAAACACACACACCCTAACACACTCCTGCATGTCCCGTCACTAGCATATGATTTTACAAGACGTAGAGGCAAACACACGCACCTTGACACACTATTGCTACATGATTCTACAAGACGCACAGGCAAGCACACGCACCTTAACACACTCTAGCATGTCTCGTCACCAGAATATGATTTGACAAGGGGCGTAGAAGCATGAAAACATTTTCACACGTGTTTGTATGCACCATTTTAAGTCAGGGGTGTAATTTCTATATGCAGCTGGTACTGCGTACTGGAAGAAAATGGAGGATCAAATTTATAGCAAGTAATGGAACTATATTAGCCAACAGTCCTCCAAAACAATGTCTTTAAAAAGGACGCGTTATCAAGGCGGCGATCCGTAACATGGACTCTGTAAATGTTAACAAGAATCACAGACGCTAGCTGACAGGAGCACATGCTTGGCTTCGCGTGTAAACCACAACTGTCAACTCTCATCTTCCCTCACACAGACACGCCAGTTGTTACTCGTGCCCTTAGGTTGACTAGCATGAAAAATCTTGCATAAGGATGAAATAATCTGCTAAATCTGTCCTACGTCGTAGCTTTCCTGACTACGTGTAGACCACACCAGCCAGTCTCTCTCATCTTCCCTCACAAATACGCCAGATGTTACATTGTGCTCTTAGGTTGTCTGAAGAAGAAAAGCCGCTTAGGGATGGAGAAATAATATAGCTAAATATGGCCAAGACTAATATCCAGTATCACCTAACGTTTGTGCGAGTGGCAGAGTTTAATAGTTATAAGGCATCTCTTGCTATTGCCCATTGTTATGTAAAATATTCTCTCCTCAGTCCCGGCTTCTCCTTTACCCCCCTCCCTCCTTTCCTCCATCTCCCCATCCCTCCATTTCTCTCCCTCTCCCTCCATCTCTCCTTCGGCTTCCGTCGCTCTCCATTTCCCCCCCTCCCTCCCCCCCCTCCTTGCTCTCCCCTTTCACGTCGCTATTTTTGACAGCTGCCCATCTCACCCACGCCGGTATTCGTGACCTGTTTTCCTCTAAGCATCAAGCTCTGTTGGAATCATTCTCTATTGGTTCCTCGATATTTTGGCTACGAAATTCCCTCTGTATATCAGCGTCCTAACAAACCCAGGGCGCCTGTAATGTTAAAACAATAATGCTTACCCCTTTCAATCTTATGACGAATTAATCACGCTGTCCCTAAAGGACTTTAGAGACCCTTCGGACTGTAGTTCTTATATATAGTCGTAGATATAGCCTTCATTAACCCCCTCTATTTTTTTTCAGGCAGGGAAGAAGGAACTAATGGCCAGAAGCCGGCAAGCCTTTTACTACAGAAAAAAAAAAAAAAAAAAAAAAAAAGCAAAAGATGAAGTTAAATAATTTTGAGACATGTAAATTAGAAAATGTCATGCTTTTGAAGGGGTTAACATCATTGCCTAGACTAAGCCTCGTCTTACTACAGGGCAATTTTTTAACTTTATAGAAACACCGTAATGGGTTAGTCTCAAAGAACGTCCTTCCTCTGAAAATTAGGAGTATTAACGCCTAAGTTTTTATGCATTTCAAAAGTTTAGGACCCCAAACTGAACTGACAGCTTATATACCCTCTCCGGGAGAAGGTTAGAGAGATGATATTATACTTATTAACAGTGACACAAGTTTTATTATACTCTAACGTGCCGATAGGTAGAGGTGGCAACAACATCCACTCTCCTGTAGTGCTGCCTACTTCTTTGTTTCAGTCCTCCTCTTCCTGTATCTTTCATCCTTCCTGTATTATTCTACCCACTTCAGGCGAGTGCATCACGTAACAAGCCCAATGGTTCCCTGTTACCCAGAAAACCATATGCAACGCCGAGTGGTAACCCTACACCCACATAACAGGCCGATGTGCAGCAGACTATGGTGCCCCTGTTAAAAGAGTCCAGTTCTAAATGTGACATTTATCCAGGTAATAAACAGATACTCTTCCCACTGCCTTGTTATGGCGGGGCGTCGTCTGCTGCAGGAGAATATCACTTCAAAGCATGGGAAAGTCATGTCTCAAGAATTACTCTACCCGCCACACATGCCATATTCCTCAAATCAGGCCCCCCTTTTATAAGTGACAACAGTTGTTTAAGTCTGCATAGGTTAAGGAAAGTGAAAGAACAGTATTGATTTACAAAGTAAATACATTCACACCCAATACACACGTAAAACTACATTAACTGAGAATGACTGTGTAAAGTGTACGGTGTATGACAACTTGTAGTCTACTCCACATAGCTATTTTCATAGCTAAATCCATAGTTATTCTCAATTTCTTCCAAAATATTTCCTGGCCATACCTTACTACTTTCTTCTACTAACTTTGTTCACTTATCCTTTATTTCCTATGTCCTTAGCAATTTCTTATATCTTCCACTTTATATCCCACCACACTTTCTATATTCTCCACATTTTTTCCATATCCATACAACTTAATGGGTTCACAAGGATTTTTATGGCCACACGTTAGTCAAATTTCACTGCACTATAGGCGCCTTGCTCAGCCTTCTCTGCTGCCACAAACTGCTGCTGTCTGCGACTGCGGTAGGCCACTTGCCGAGATGGTACTTAACATCGATAGTCTGGAATTCTTGAAGTAGACGGTATGAGAGGGGCGAGAGAGAGTGAAATGAGGCGGGGATGTGTCCGTGAGTGCTGTGTGCCGGCTACTGCTTTTACCGAGACCTCTCACCCATCCAGGTCACGTTGGTTTTGCAGTGACATCTTCCATTCACCAGTCTTCTCAACTCGACTGAGCAGCCACGGCACATGTGGAGTTTAAAGCATTATTAATACACTTTGGTAAAATGTAATGTGTAATGTGTTTCAGACATTCAGCCACTCATTCCTCTCAGCCATACTCATTCCTCTTAATTACGAGATAAGTGGAATATGAATGAAAACTGAGGAAAACTTTCTATTCGATCCCAGACGAAGCAATGATAAGCAATTAAATCTTGTAAACATTGAACGAAACATACACTGAATGAAGAAACCACTTGTTGGACGACGTAAGAAAGAATTAGCTTAGTTCTGCACAAATAATACGCTAATTTTTAGGAATTTAATGTCATGACAGTCAAGACTAACCACCCTGCAGGGGCGGTTGCTTGGCTCCAATTGGAGTCTGGTCAGCTAGACCTTGCTTGTTTAATAAACCAATAAATGTTTATGATTTTTCCTCAAGGAGTTAGTGACAGTTTTATGTAACCCTCCCAGAACGACACGAACAAACCACAGACGATTTAATTGACCAAAACCCTATTCAATCAGAGCTGACGGATTGGAAAAAATTGCAGACTAATACTGCAGGTACCAAAACAATGGAGGCAGTAATTAAGTGTAGTGAAGAGTCAACATTGTGCCAGCCACCGACCCAATATGGTGGACAAAAATAGATATGGGGGTCAGAAGACCAGGGTGTAGGAGAGAATGGGAAAAAAAGAATGTTGGGAGATCAGAAATTGAAGATCATTACTTAAAACACACACACACACACACACACACACACACACACACACACACACTAATGTTCATTGTCAAACAGACCAACAGCAGTACAACTTGAACTGAACAAGCTATCAGATGGTAGCTAAGGAAAACATGACGGTAAATACATAACCTAACTAATAAAATCAAAAATTGAAGCAAGTGACGAACACAGGTCACTTCAATAGAACCGAAAGTTTCCCTCACGAATCCTTTATTTTCGTCAATACCTTGATGTAAAAGTACCTATAAATCTAACTAACCCCGTTGTCAGTCCTTAATCTTGCAGTTTAAAGCCACTGCTCCACGATATGGAAAAATACAGGGGACAAGGGAAGGGGCTATGCTGCACCGCGCCTCTCATCACTACTAGCCAATTCCCACCAAACCGTACCCACTCCCTGGATGACCTACCCCACTCGTCGTTATTGCTACAGCCCAACACTTTCCTACGAACAACCCCCAAAACAAAAACCACCTCCCTCTATATGTGGCTGTCGTAACAATGATTAATATATACATTAACATTTCAGCTGTACACATGAATTAAATGCAGATTTACAAATATTCAACCACCAGTGTCACTCAGATCACTCCTATCACCTATTCTTAAAACTATCACTATCAAATTTAAGTCCAAAATAAAGCTGTACAAGTAGTAAATATAGAACATACCTCCATAAATGGTTAATATCCGACTACCACCTTCCCACTAGATACATCAAGCTTTAGTTCAACGGCTGGATCCACTGTCGATGTCCTCTAACATCAGTCACTAATTTATCCAACTTACTCCCTCACGTATGGACTCTGGTCTAGCACCGTGCAAGGTTATTCACGTCCCATTGCTCCTGGTTAACTAACTAATTTCATGCAGGTTTATTTCACCTCGACTCTGAATGAAGCACCACAGCTTCACGAAAGCATGAATATCAGTATGAAGTACTCGACTCCACGGAGGAGAAAAGATACAGAGTAACGACTCAACGTTAAAACTGCGAGGCCATTACCTTCACGCCATCTAGTGCACAAGCGAGATAAGGGAGAACGGGATATAAGAGAACGGTTACTGGGTAGACTATGTTTAGATTATGAAAAGGGAATATATAAGCCTTCCACGTGACACTAAGTTAGTCTTAAATAATTATATTGTGCATGAGCATCCTTCACCATTGATAACATGAGGCTGGTGAATAGTGTCCCATATAACGTATTTTGAGACAAAGATTCATTCCAGTGATAAAAGTCTTTGATCCGGAATATACTGGATGTATTAATAATACAGACAAGAATATTATAGTGTATTTATTGAGTATATAGATGTACATGTTAGGTTACATTATTATCCCGGAAACATTCACACGGGCAACACAAACCCATAGCCGTTTGTTGTGTTAGCTCTGTTAATCCTAAGTATCAGGTGGATTGGACTGGACAAAATGCCTTTCCATTGTTTTCAGACGCACTTCTACCACATTCCTGTGGATATCTATATACCTGTGGATATCTGTATATCTATATCGGCATCTGTCTATCTATCTGTCCATCTATCTATCTATTTGCGAGTGAATCACTTAATAACACGCGATTCATAAATATGCTAATACTCACAGGGAAAAATACACCAAATATTCCATGTGCTTCAGCTATTTCCTGTTTCCTTTTGCCTGTGGATATCATCCCTCTCTCTCTCTCTAATATATATATATATATATATATATATATATATATATATATATATATATATATATATATATATACCTAGGCTGCTTCCCCCAGGGAAAAGGAGGTAGCCGAGACAGGACGACACACTCCCCATTTACTCATCCATTCAAACACAATCATTCGCATCTTAGCCCCAAAGGGGAGAACGGACAGATCCTCACCGCACCACACCTGCATATAACAGTAATTTCCCGTTATCGGTATACGAGTAATATCCTTTAATAATAGATGGTGCATATCTTCACTGTCATTTTCACAAGATCAATAATACGGCACCATGTATGAATATTGTCAATCAATATTGATTGTGTGAGGGCCGGTAAATAATATCCTGCGTTGCCAGTGTGGCGGTATTACCTCAGCAAGTTCACATGTCCCTTATCAATGCCCAACGTATCCTTTATCATACGTGTAATGAAACATAGTAATTTCTACAGATTTCTATATTAGGCGTACGTGCCGAGGCCCAGTTTCAGCTGTTGACGTCTTAATCTGCACCAACATTTATGACCTTAGTACAACTGTTTATGCATAACAGTTTGTTACATCTGTTTTACGCACCCCTTTTTGTCCTTTGGGAAGAAACGAAACCGTAGGTTAGTTCCAGTTAGTGGGTTTTTCCCACAAACAACACAGCGGTGTCCAGGGTTTAGAGCCATGTTTATTTGTACCGCCACGCCCCCTCACATTCCGCCTGTCAACTTATGTAAACAAACAGACGACACACCGGCGACCACAATGCCATCTGTTGACCAAGCCAACTCGTTACATTGGTCTCGTGTTCGCCCGTAAGAGTCCGTGACTCGACTCTCACGATGGCCATTTTGTTTTTAACTCTTCCAACTGTGAATTTCTGGCTTCGAATCACGCACGCACACATGCACATACACACACACGTACACACACGTACACATACACATACATACATATATATACATATAAGCACACACACATACACACACGCACACCACACACGTGTTTGTATGTGTATGTATGTATATATGCATGCATGTGTGTGTGTGTGTGTGTGTGTGTGTGTGTGTGTGTGTGTGTGTGTGTGTGTGTGTGTGTGTGCAAGCTAAAATCAAGTAGTAGCAGTAGCAGTAGTAGACCCTACCTCAACACTGTTCCTGTGGCACTGTCTTTGATGCAAACCATGCAATGGTGTGCAAGAAGGCAGGCTGTGTGTACGCGACGTCACTGCCAAAATGCTGCCGGAAATATGCCATGATGTCACCACAGAGCCAGCTGTGCTGCCCCTAGACGGCGAGCACTTCACCCACAGAACAGCAAACACATCAAATGTTGCCAGAGTGGATGTCAGTGCTGCAGGTTTGCGGACACGTGGACAGAGGGCTTTCTTCAACATTAGGATAATTGATCCTATGGCAGCATGTCATCGTGAACTGTGTCTCGAGGCTGCACACAAAAGGAATTAACAAGAAAAAAAAAACACAGACTATCAAGAAAGGATCTAACTTTTGCACCACGTTGGATTCACTGCCTTTGTGTTCACAACATCAGGTGGGACGGGTCCAGAGGCGAGCATATTCTCTCGAGACTGGCAGAGATTCTTTCTAAGAAGCGTCAACGTCAGAGTTCCGTTATGGCCTGGATGAGGTGTCAACTGTCCTACTCCCTTGTGAGGTGTGCACTGCTATGCCTCAGGGGCACAAGACCATCAGCCCTCAGGCCTGTCTCTCTGGCAGGTATGGATTACGAAGCTACTGTGACTGAGTCACATTGACCAGCAACTCCAATAGATTAAAGTTTTTGTTGACACTGTAATAATAAAAAATATAGTAGTAATAAAGTCTTTTGTGGTTGGTGGGGGCACTCCCCATCCACTCACTCGATGTAGTGCTGTTCTTGGATGCCTGCCCTTTCCTCTCTTCCTTCGTTCTTTCTATCGTTCCTCATCTGCCTTTTTTTCCTTCATTCTTTCCTCGCCAGATGGTTTCCTGTACACCAGGAAACCTTTTACTACGCTGGGTGGTAACCATATAACCAAATTATGGCGCCTGATAGTTTAGTGGACAATTAAGAGGCTGCAATCGGATTGAGCCGGTGCAAGTTAATATCCAAGGGATGGTTAGGGTTTAATGCTCACGTAATGTCACTCAGGGATGAGTGAGGCTGGTCATTTTCATCATAAATGTGAGGACCAATTTGCCTAGCTCCAGGCTCCTATGCTCCTCATGGGGCAACACAGGATTAGATGATGAATGAATGAATGAATGATGATAAAGTGTTGGCATATGGTTGGTAAGGACAGTGGCTGGTGTGTTTGGGGCCAACAGATTGTATTATGGTTAGTGATAATGATAACCTTCACATTACAACTCCAATGGTGAACTGTATTATGAGGCTGGCTGCTGAGCTGCACGGTATAATTCCCAAATGGATGGAGCTGATTTGATGGTTGCATTATAGTAGTCTTAAAAAGTGATGGTGGTGGGGGTGGTGGTAGTAGTAGTAGTAGTTGTAGTAGTGGTAGTAGTAGTGGTAGTAGTAGTAGTGGTAGTAGTGGTGGTGGTAGTAGTAGTAGTAGTAGTAGTAGTAGTAGTAGTAGTTGTAGTAGTGGTAGTAGTAGTAGTGGTAGTAGTGGTAGTAGTAGTGGTAGTAGTGGTGGTAGTAGTAGTAGTAGTAGGTGTGGTAGTAGTAGTAGTAGTAGTGGTAGTAGTAGTAGTAGTAGTAGTGGTAGTAGTAGTAGTGGTAGTAGTAGTAGTAGTAGTAGTAGTAGTAGTGGTAGTAGTAGTGGTAGTAGTAGTAGTAGTAGTAGTAGTAGTAGTGGTAGTAGTAGTGGTAGTAGTGGTGGTAGTAGTGGTAGTAGTAGTAGTAGTGGTAGTAGTAGTAGTAGTAGTAGTAGTAGTAGTAGTAGTGGTAGTAGTAGTAGTAGTAGTAGTAGTAGTAGTAGTGGTAGTAGTAGTAGTAGTAGTAGTAGTAGTAGTGGTAGTAGTAGTAGTAGTAGTAGTAGTAGTAGTAGTAGTAGTTGTAGTAGTGGTAGTAGTAGTGGTAGTAGTGGTGGTAGTAGTAGTAGTAGTAGTAGTAGTAGTAGTTGTAGTAGTGGTAGTAGTAGTGGTAGTAGTAGTAGTAGTAGTGGTGGTAGTAGTGGTAGTAGTAGTAGTAGTTGTAGTAGTGGTAGTAGTAGTGGTAGTAGTAGTAGTGGTAGTAGTAGTAGTGGTAGTAGTAGTAGTAGTAGTAGTAGTAGTAGTAGTGGTAGTAGTAGTAGTAGTAGTGGTGGTAGTAGTAGTAGTAGTAGTAGTGGTAGTAGTAGTAGTAGTAGTGGTAGTAGTAGTAGTGGTAGTAGTAGTAGTAGTAGTGGTGGTAGTAGTAGTAGTAGTAGTAGTGGTAGTAGTAGTAGTAGTGGTAGTAGTAGTAGTGGTAGTAATAGTAGTGGTAGTAGTAGTAGTAGTAGTAGTAATAGTAGTAGTAGTAGTAGTCAATCAATCAATCAATCGTCTTTATTTCGTATCTCGTGATACATAAAATATAATACATTTCATCATCATAAATACTATAGATACTCCTTTACAATTGAATTTAATAAAATATTTACAATAAATAAATCCTTAACAATCAGATCGAGGAGTTGATCCAATTTCATTAAAAAAAAAATAAATAAATAAATAAATTCAATATATACAATTTGCATACCAACACATTCAGTATCAACTGTTATACATCTTTTTCGAAATTTACATTAACTCCACACCACTTATTTCCTCATGGTTCTGCACCCACTGAATTCTGGCATTTATAATGTCCACAGAGTTATCCAATATATCTATCTCATATTTATCATAAAAATATTTCAATAAATGAGGAACATGGTGGCCAGAGGACTGATAAAATAACCTAAAAACCGCATTATTCTTTCTACTTAGGGCTTTACAATACCTAGCTTGCACTAGGGCAACATGGTGTCTAAGTAAAAGTAGTCCTGCTGCCTTAGATATACTATGATTACTTATTAATCTTGGGACATTATATATTTTCTTAAGAGCATTTGCAAATGCACTTTCAAAGCTTCTGAATACATTGCTTTTAAGCATATCTTTCATATTCCAAATACTTAAACCATAGTCAGGGACACAGTATGCTTTAAACAAATACAGTAACGTCTGTGCATTAACGTTCTTAAATTTTCTAATTACTTAATTAAATTTAGCATAAAATGAGTTCAATCTGAAATAAATATCTTGATTATCAGAAAAGTTGTCTTGAATTACATGGCCTAAATATTTGTATTCATTTACCACTTCATAACAATTTAAATAACGGATACCTTGTGCCTGTTTCTTATTATGTTGAAATATAACAATTTTTGATTTATCATTGTTAATTCTTAAATTAAGACTATTAATATTCTGTTCAAATATGTCACACAAATATAGAATATGCTCTTCACTATCAGCTAGTAATGCTATATCATCAGCATATGCAATTGCATTCAATCTAACAACCCCAAGGCAGCAACCCACATCTGTTTCCGTCAGGGTTTTTAAAACATTATCTATGTACAGTTTAAAAAGTAAAGGAGAAAGAACTCCTCCCTGCCTCACTCCTTTATTAATTATATGATACATTCCTTTACTCCCATTCCATGTAATTCTTGCTAACTGGTTTCTTAAATATCTCATTAAAGTTAATGTTACCTTTATCCAGTAAAATATGACCCAATTTAAAATGATCAACATTATCAAAGGCCTTTGATAGATCCATAAAAGCTATGTATGATTTTCTGCCTCCTTTTGTATATGACCTAATGGTTTCTTTTAATAAAAAACAAGCATCTCTTGTAGACATTCCATTACAGAAGCCAAATTGTTTGGAATCAAAAAATACACTCTCACTTAAAATATTTAAAAAATGAAGTTCTAAAATTTTTAAAAGACAAGATGAAACCATTACTGGTCTATAGTTAGCAGAGTCCGCTGCATTACCCTTCAGATCTGTCATTATGGGAGTGATATCACCCTTTAACATTTCAACAGGTATGTAACAATGAGTAAAACAACTGTTGATAAAATGTGTTAAAATATTTAAAAACTCCACTGAAGCATGCTTTAGTAAAAAAGAATGTAATCCATCATGCCCTATTCCATCATTCAATGACTTAATTAACACAGAAAGTCTTTCAACTGATATGCATATATGAAACTTTCTTTTAATTTTCCACCTTTCTTTCAATACTGTGAGAAAGGAGTCCTCTTCATCACCACTACTAACATCTCCAACTCCTCTGAGCATTCTTCCATTAAAAATGTTTATTATTTCCTTATCATTACTGGTCCCATCAACTACTTTTGATGACCTTATTTTATTACTTTGTTTCTTGATTTCTTTCCAAAAGGCTGTCATATTCTTATTTAAGAATTTTTCTTCCACAGCCTTTGATCTTTCATTAATTTCTTCCTTCTTGCACTTAGAGAGTGCTAATTTAAATTCTTTCCTACTACCAACCATCTTCATGTACTCCTTTGAATTTCTTTCTTTTCCCTTTTTCAACCATTCCATGTAGTCACAGCGTGATCTCTCATACAGTGTTTTAACATTTCTATTCCAACCAGGAATAATTCTGTGTTTATTTTTCTTACCCTCATACCCTTATATTTCTTAGTACGAGATGATAATGAAGAAATCAGTTGCTCATAAAAAATATCAAGTTCTTGTATATGCTGCTTACGTTGGCATCCAGTAACCTGGCAACTTAATGTTTCAAGAGCAATTAACCTTGTCAAATCATTATTAACATCTTTTTCTATTGTTTTAATATCATCAGCACTTAGGCTGTTCCAATTTAAAAAGTCCTCACTAACACTTGTTTCTCCCTGGCAAAATGTACCAAGGCATTCTTCAGGGCAATTTATGTACATACATACAACCATTGGTAAATGGTCTGATCCAATAAAAGAATATAACACCTGTATATTAGAAATTATAACATTTTTGGAATCTCTACCTATAATATGGTCTAACCATTTTGTGTAGGAGTTGTTGTAAGGAATAAATGTAAATGTGTGTGGGGATGAAGTACGTGAAAGGGTACAGCAGGGAAGGAAGGTTGTTGGCACACTGAAAGCAGTGATGAGAAATAGGGAGGTGAGTATGGAAGTTAAGAAGTCTCTGCATGATGGTATTGTGATCCCTACCCTGACGTATGGAAGCGAGGCGTGGACCTTGCAAGAGGGGAACAAGTCAAGAGTGAGAGCAGTGGAAATGAGTTACTTGAGAGGAGCATGTGGAGTGACATGGAGGGACAGGTTGACGAATGAAGAAGTGAAGGAACGTTGTGGGGTAGATGTGGATGTGGTTGAAAAGATTAGGAGAAATACACTGAGGTGGTTTGGACATGTGGAGAGGATGGAGAGTGAAAGACTGACTAAGAGGGTGTATGTGGGTGTGGTGGTGGGTGGGAGAGGGAGGGGTAGACCGAGGATGAGGTGGAGGGATGGAGTTGAGAGGTATATGAGGGAGGGGGGGGTGAGTTGGGGGGAGGGGAGTCAAATGGTGGGTGACAGAGTGACTTGGAGGCGTTTTGTCTGCGGCCACCCTTTGCGGGATTAGGGCGTCGGGCTATAGATAGATAGATAGATAGTTAATATCAAGCATATCATAATCAAAACATTTCAGGTCATTTCTCCCAATAAAATTGCTGAGATTATTCCATGCTCTACCTATAAATGGGTCTGCATTAAAATCTCCTAAAAAATACACATTATCATAGCTATAATTAATTAAAACCTGCTCCAACTTACTCAGTGACTCCAAATAAAGTTCAAGGGTGACATCCTCCCAAACATCACTTTTTACATATACATTTACCAGTAATACTGTGAAACCTCTCACTAACAATTCCAAAATTATCATATTTGCTTCAAGAGATATAACTTTAACTTGAAAGGAAGCATTCTTTTTCCACAGACAAACAAGCCCTCCCTCACATCTTCCTCTAAATGATTTAACTGATTTCTCTGAATAGCCAGCAGCAGATCCCACACCCATATACCTTTCATCAGTAAAAGCAATATCTCCTAGCCTATCTTCTTTAAGAAATGATTCTTGCAAAAAAATAACATCATAACTTCCATCTGCAAGTGAGCGCACCACATCTATGTTTTTCCTTAATGAACAACAGTTGTAAGTACAAATAGTAATATCCATAATGATGTAGGGTACAGTATTATGCTTCTCTATACTACAATATTAAAAATGCACAGAAAAAAAAAAATACAGACAATGAAGCTTAAAAGTACCAGAAAAAAGTCCAGTAAAAAAATAAAAAAATAAATAAACTCCTATCTAAAATTATCTATGAAAGAAAAAATATAAAAAGAAAGGTTCAATATAGGATGATAAAAACTGAAGCAAAAGGAGGCAGATAGTGAAAAAAAAAATACATATACATATATACATATATATATACACATACATAGACACATACATACATATACATATACACACATACATATACATATACATACACATATACATACATATACATACACACACACACACACACATATATATGTATATAAAACTCCAATAATAAAATACCAAAAGATTAAAAAATATGCAATAAAATAATAAAGTCTAAGATATTCTGTAACCATAAAATACCCACAGTATAACAGAATGCAAAAGTACACAGTAATGTTAAAAATACTATACACAGTAGTCAGTAAATCAACTGAAGACAAAAGTCAAGATAATAAAAAATATTAAAAGTTGTAGACAGTAAAAAAAAATATCTATATATAAGTATCTAAATCGAATAGTAATAGTAGTAGTAGTAGTAGAAGTAGTAGTAGTAATAGTAGTAGTAGTAGTAATAGTAGTAGTAGTAGTAGTAATAGTAGTAGTAGTAGTAGTAGTAGTAGTAGTAATAGTAGTAGTAGTAGTAATAGTAGTAGTAGTAGTAATAGTAGTAGTAGTAGTAGTAATAGTAGTAGTAGTAGTAGTAGTAGTAGTAGTAATAGTAGTAGTAGTAGTAATAGTAGTAGTAGTAGTAATAGTAGTAGTAGTAGTAGTAATAGTAGTAGTAGTAGTAGTAGTAGTAGTAGTAATAGTAGTAGTAGTAGTAATAGTAGTAGTAGTAGTAATAGTAGTAGTAGTCATCATCATCATCATTTCTTTATTTCGTAATACAGTATACAGTACATATACAGATTACATAATATTACATAACCCAGAAATTCCAGAGGCCTGTATACAGTACAGAACATACTTAACAATAACATATCCTTCCGAAAGATGGAATTTGGTAATCACTGAAAAAGTTATATAGTGTACACAATATACTCACATATATACGTATAAATACATATACATATACAGTACACTCACATGCACATACTGTACATAAAAATAACAAATCACTGCTGCTCTCTTAGGGCAATACAAACTATAATTAATGATATAAAAAGATTACAAATTAAGCTTTAAAACACAGGAAAGAATACAAATAAGTAAACCATAATGCTAAGACAAAAAATATAAAGATAAAAAAATCATTATAAATATCTGCAAATTATAAAAACAGAAAATCTACAGAACTAAATAAACAATTATATAAGCATGTACTAAGAAATATGAAAAAAAAAAAGTTAAAATCTAATAAAATAATAATAAAAGGCCACATATGACTGTACATAAAAGTTACCAAAACTAAACAATCTAAATTATAAGCAATACTAAAAGTGAAACTAAAAAAAATTATATAAAACAACTATACATATACAGTATACACACACACACACACACACACACACACACATATGCATACATATACACACACATTCATATACACATACATGTACACACACACACACACACACACACACACACACACACACACACACACACACACACACACACACACACATATGCATACATATACACACATATTCATATACACATACATGTACACACACACAAACACACACAAATACACACACACACACACACACACACACACACACACACACACACACACACACACATACACACACACACATATGCATACATATACACACACATTCATATACACATACATGTACACACACACACACACACACACACACACATATAAAATGTGGGATAAAAGTCATGATAGAATTAAGCTAATAGCCATAAAACATACAAGGATTGCGTCTGTCCTCGTGCCTTTGTATCCAGTCAATCCGAGATCTCAGAATATCCAGCTCTTCATGAAAAATATTAACATTATATACATCTCTGAAGTATTTGAAAAGGTATTGCATAAAAAATCCCTCCTTGATAAGTGTGCTATTAATGCTAAAGATAGGGTTTAGCAACCTGAACACTCTCTTACAGTACCTGGCTTGGACTAGTGCAGTGTGATGCCTGAGCAGCAGTTGATTACACCGAGCTGCCGTGATGTGACTGCTGGCAGTCATCGGTACTTCACATATACGCTTTAATGCTTTGCTAAAAGCAATCTCAAAAGCTTTAAAATTTTTTGAGTTAAAAGAAGAATCATGGTTCCATAATGGAAGTCCGTAGTCTGGTAAACAATAAGATTTAAAAAGAAATACAAATGTGTCCCTGTCAACGGCTTTAAAATCCCTAAAAATACTATTAAATGAGGCATAAAAATTATTAAGTCTAAAAATAATATCGTCATTGTCTTTAAAATTACAACAGACATTATGTCCAAGATAATTACAAACCTTTACTACCTGCAGTGCATCACCGTTCAGCTCAATGCTCTCTGTTGTCTCATCCACTTTGTTACTAAAAATAACACACTTAGATTTTGTCCTGTTAACCGTAAGCAAGTGTTCATCTATACAGGCACAAAGTTTACTATATAAAGTGTCCATTTCTGCAGGTGTCTCTGCCAGTAGTACTAAGTCATCTGCATAAGCTAATATATTGCATCTGAGTTCTCCATAACAGCATCCAACATCAGTGTCTGTTATCTCATTAATAATGCTGTCTATATAAAAATTAAATAAGAAAGGTGACAAAACTCCTCCTTGTCTCACACCTTTCTCTATAAAACAGTAATTACTAAAAGAATCTCGCCATTTAATATTAGCTTGCTGGTTTCTTAGGTAATGCAGAATCATTAGCACCACGTCAACTGGCAGAGAACACCGTAGCAACTTCTTACCTAAAATAAAGTGGTCTACCCTATCAAAAGCTTTACTTAAATCAATGAATGTGGCTAGGCCTGATCTCTTGTACCTAGAGTATCGCTTCATAATTTCTTTTAAAATAAAACAAGCATCAGTGGTTGATGAGCCAGATTTAAAACCAAACTGTCTATAATTTAAAACGAGCTTCTCGGATACGATATCTAAAATAAATAATTCAAAAATCTTTAAAAGGCATGATGACTGCATTACTGGTCGATAGTTAGATGAATCTGTTACATTCTTTTTAGTATCTTTTAATACAGGGGTGATGGTACCCTTCAGTAAATTCCCAGGGAGGTAACAATGAGCAAAGCACGTATTATAAAAACGGGCAAGATAACATAAAAAATACTCTGAGGAGTTCCTTAAAAATAGTGAATTAACCTGGTCATGACCTTGTCCAGCGTTGAGGCGGTGTATTAGCTTTCTTAGAGTTATGCTGGAGATTGTCTAACACATCTTTCTCTCGTGAGGCCAGGCTCTTCTTACCTCGTTACAAATATCCACCTCCGCATCCGCAACACTATGAGGCTGATTACGTAAGAATTTCTCATAAAAAACTTGATTTATTTCCAAGTCACCATTGTGACCATCGATAACATTTGAGAGTTTGTTAATACATTTCTTTTTCTTAACTTCACTCCAAAAGTGAATTTTATTTTTGTTATAGAATCTGTCCACAATAGACCGGCAGATTTCACTGTGTTCATTCTTTTTACATTCATTGAGGACTCGCTTAAACTCTTTTCTGGAACTTAGTATCTCTTCATGTAGAGTTGTACCTCTTAATCTGCCATGCCTTACCCAGTCAAGATATTTTATTCTGGCAACACTGTGTTTGTCCTTGACACAACGATTCCACCCTGGGATTACATTAAATTTGTTTTTCTTAATACATCGTCTCATATATTTTTGGCTAGAGATCTGGATGCTATTCGTGATGATTTCATACAGTTCATCAATCAATTTAAGATGCCCTGGGTCACGGCAACCTGTTCTACAGCAGTCATGTATGGGTAGAGAGTAATAATCATGTAGATAGGCATCAACTGACTGACTAATGTCACAAATTTCATGATCTTTAAGTGTATCCCATTTAATAGATAACTGTGTTTTATTACTGGAGTATATGTGAGAATGAATTGCCGACAAACCTCCGGTCAAACTAACTGTGGCTTCCATTGGTAAATGATCAGAGCCAATAATGCTTTGCCGTATGCCCATATTCTCTATCTTTATACAGTTATGCTCATTGCCCAAAACATGATCTAGCCATTTAGACACAGAGTTGCCGTAGCCTATGAACGTGTAAGAATTACTGTCAAGGTTGTCCACATCAAAGCATCGTAAGGAATTTCTGTTCATAAAATCAGAAAGATTTCTCCAAGCTCTTCCATAAAAAGGGTCAGCATTAAAATCACCAATTAAAAACACACAGTCATAATTCAAAGCATCAAGGAAATGATCCAGCCTGGAGAGTGATTCAAGATAGTTATTTCAAGTTGTAACTTCCCATACATCACTCTTCAAGTAAACATTAATAAAAACAATTGTAAAACCAAAAATATTAACACTAAAAACCATAAAATTCTTCTCTACTATTATTTCATTAATTTTTAAATGTACATCTTTTTTCCATAGGATGGCCATACCTCCTTCTGGCCTGCCCCCCGTGCTGGTTAAGGCCTTATCGGAGAATGTGGCACCCACACCAACACAGTCATAGTCTTCATCAACAAAATCTAAAATACCAAGTTTATCGTTAGTTATAAAAGTTTCTTGTAAAAATATAAAATCATAACCTGATGATGTTAACTTTCTAACTGGATCAATATTTTTCCTCAGAGAACAGCAGTTATACGTACAAAATTTTATAAAACCAGAAGCCATAATAAAATGGAAAAAGAAAGTCTAAAAAGGGAATAAAATAAAAAATTTTCTTAATTGTATTTACCGATAATAAAAAGAAAGATATTTATAAAAAAAAAAAAAAAAACAGCTAAGAACTATATTTACTGTACCTGTCTCTTGGATCTGTCAAAAAACTTATCTACAATAATGTCCTCAGGCCAAAGTTCTGGGTTAAACAGTCTCTCCCTCTCAGAAAGTTTTAGTGTCACCTTAAAAGCTTGATGCTCACCAGTTCTAATCACTAATTTAGACACCGATACAACTTGCACCCCAAAAACATCAAAAATAAAATTCTTCAAATCATCACAGGACACGTTATTATCTACTCTTCCTATAAAAATATCAATTAATCTTGTGGCTGCTTTAACTGCAGAGCTACCAGTCCTAAACACGCCTGTCACTCTCGTAGTTACCTTATGACTGTCCTTTCTTACTCTCCTCCGATTGACAAGTGTCCACCCTTCATTCTCCGATGTAGTGTCAGGAGGGGCCCTGGAGTTCCTACTGGCAGGGACGAGGCAACCATCCTTAGGTATAGCACCTGTATCCTTAGCGGTCAACCCATGCGGTGGTGGGCTGCGTCCCACTCTAACCTTGCCCCCACCCACTGGCTCATTCCCACCCGCTACAGCCGCACCCTCCACTCGCCCCTCCTCACTGAATGCAGTAGCAGCCGCAGACACAGCAACACCGTCATCGCCACCACCAGCCATCTCACCACCACGACCACGTCCTGAAGATACCCGTTGGCCGAACATTCTCTCACGTCGTTCATCTCCATTCCTCATCATTCTTGACTCAGCATCCCTGCACCCTTCTCTCCGTCCGTGTGCTTCATTCGCACGACCACTCTCACTGACACCTGGAGTTGACGCCACCTTTGATGCATAACTTCTTTTTGGCATACTGGTATTTCCTCTCGTGGCATCTAGCTGCGAAGTTGGTGCAACTGGTTGAACAGTTGGGCAACGAAGGGAAGTCAGGTCTTCAACAGTATTAACCTCACCTGTTGTGACGTCTCGAACTGCTTCATCCAAACCCAAAACAGCACTCATAAATTTTGTTTTTAAGTCAATAACATCAGCTTTCAATTGGCGTAGAGTATCAGCAGTATTTATCACCTCTGTTTTCATATCAAGTATCTTTGGAAGCATTTCTTTAATACTGGTTGTATCTTCAGTAAGACTAACAAGAAGAGGACCAAGCTTTTCCAGTCCGATAGGCGGCATCCTTTTGTGCGAGTCCGTCACAAAGTTCACAGGCTTCTTAGCTTGCTTCACTCGCTCATACAGCTCAATGAGATCTTTCACTTCTTTTCGTTTTTTGTCAGGGTCTCGTCTCCAGCTCACATCTTCACCCAAAATTCCACATAATAATTCCTTCCCCTTCTTAACTTCTTCATAACAATAGAAGGAGTTAATAATGTCAAAAAGGGTCTCATAAGGATAGTCATTCCTTCCTGAACTAAGGAAACACAATAGGCTGTTCACAACATAGTCATTTACCGCCATAATTTGTGCTTACTGGCAACTCTTGGACAGAGTTAATCATCACAATTATATAGACTTATCACATCAGCGACAATAATGTCCCCATCCATCAAGATACAGTAAGCTATACACATCAACACAACACTCGGTCTTTTTAGTATCATGCAGTCAATAATAAAACACTGATCAACTGGAGAAAAGCAAATTTCTGGTGAAATTGCCCACCATTTTCTGTCACAGGGTCCCTGGCTTAGACCCGATCAAGAACACAGTCATAAAATGCATAATCACAGAGTTATCACTTACGTCTCTTTATCAGCATGTTCCCCAACACTTCACAGTTAAGGAGTGATAGTCCATAATATCGCAGATCACTTAAATCTGGCAAAAAATTGAAGGAAAACAGGAGCTCTTTCTAAGCTGTGGCAAGGAGGTGGCCCCCTGGCGGTAGTAGGAGGAGGAGGAGGAGGAGGAGTAGTAGTAGTAGTAGTAGTAGTAGTAGTAGTAGTAGTAGGAGGAGGAGGAGGAGGAGGAGGAGGAGGAGGAGGAGGAGGAGTAGTAGTAGTAGTAGTAGTAGTAGTAGTAGTAGTAGTAGTAGTAGGAGGAGGAGGAGTAGTAGTAGTAGTAGTAGTAGTAGTAGTAGTAGGAGGAGGAGGAGGAGGAGTAGTAGTAGTAGTAGTAGTAGTAGTAGTAGGAGGAGGAGGAGGAGGAGGAGGAGGAGTAGTAGTAGTAGTAGTAGTAGTAGTAGGAGGAGGAGGAGGAGGAGGAGGAGGAGGAGGAGTAGTAGTAGTAGTAGTAGTAGTAGTAGTAGTAGTAGTAGTAGTAGGAGGAGGAGTAGTAGTAGTAGTAGTAGTAGTAGTAGTAGTAGTAGGAGGAGGAGGAGGAGTAGTAGTAGTAGTAGTAGTAGTAGTAGTAGTAGGAGGAGGAGGAGGAGGAGGAGTAGTAGTAGTAGTAGTAGTAGTAGTAGTAGTAGTAGTAGTAGTAGTAGTAGTAGTAGTAGTAGTAGTAGTAGTAGTAGTAGTAGTAGTAGTAGGAGGAGGAGGAGGAGGAGTAGTAGTAGTAGTAGTAGTAGTAGTAGGAGGAGGAGGAGGAGGAGGAGGAGGAGGAGTAGTAGTAGTAGTAGTAGTAGTAGTAGTAGTAGGAGGAGGAGGAGGAGGAGGAGGAGTAGTAGTAGTAGTAGTAGTAGTAGGAGGAGGAGGAGTAGTAGTAGTAGTAGTAGTAGTAGTAGTAGTAGTAGTAGGAGGAGGAGGAGGAGTAGTAGTAGTAGTAGTAGTAGTAGTAGTAGTAGTAGTAGTAGTAGTAGTAGTAGTAGGAGGAGGAGGAGTAGTAGTAGTAGTAGTAGTAGTAGTAGTAGTAGTAGGAGGAGGAGGAGGAGGAGTAGTAGTAGTAGTAGTAGTATAGTAGTAGTAGTAGTAGTAGTAGTAGTAGTAGAAGGAGGAGGAGGAGCAGTAATAGTAGTAGTAGTAGCAGTAGTAGTGGTAGTAGTAGTAGTAGTAGTAGTAGTAGTAGGGGTATGATACACATACACCAGGTAAAGGTGTTTATTATATCAATGGTCACAATATACAACGTCCAATACTGAGTGAAAATACAAATGTCGGATAAATACTAACACTGCCATTGTTTGGGTCGTATGCTATGTGGCTTTAGGGTTTCCTAACACCCCTTCCTTAGCGATTCATTTTGCACATTTCGCCTCAACATCCACTTTCAGGCTATTAGAGAAAAGTTGGCTCCTGGCCTTTGGTTCCTTCTTCCTTGCATTAAAAAAAATGAGAACGTAAATGTGTCATATGCTGAATGAATCGCAAAGGAAATGGTGTTAGGAAGACTCCAATTACCACCTTCAACACTACATTCCATCCATTCACCCGTTGACGTCTTTACAACTCTACGTAACCTGTCTAACCTCTAGGTACTGGAGAGGGACTCCTTCACGTGGTAGCACTGATATGACCGAGTGGCTCCACTGTCTGGTTACTCAAACATCCCTCAACCGCCTCCCTATCCCCCGATGAGCGGAGGGTCATTTTGAATATCACTGTACCCTACCCGCGTAATACTTTTTGGGGCGACTGTACCCAATAGATATCTTGCAGTAACTTTACACTCTAACGTCCAGACATAGCTATCTATCTATCTACAGCTCGACGCCCTAATCCCGCAAAGGGTGGCCGCAGTCAAAACGCCTCCAAGTCGCTCTGTCACCCACCATTTGACTGCCCTCCTCCCAACTCACTCCCCCTTCATATACCTCTCAACTACATCCCTCCACCTCATCCTCGGTCTCCCCCTCCCTCTCCCTCCCTATACCAGCGTAATGGAAATCCTGAATGGCCCAGCACCCAAAAGGCAACTCCTGTATTTAGACATCATCATCATCATCATCATCATCCGGACCTCCCTTCCCATCCTAGGTCAAGGTGAGGAGTAGCAATGTCCAGACAGCCCAAATTTGCCCAGTCTAATGGGCCACGCTTCCATTCACTCACCATTCAAGCCCCCGGAATCCTGGCTCTATCGGATACGCCAAAAACATTCACCACGTTCTGTAGCTTCACATAAACGTATCCGACAGAGTCAATATTCAGACATACGTATCAATTTCTATATGTACTGTATATGTAAAGAAAATCAGGACATTATCAGCCATGTTCTTTGGCTGGAAAATGTGCTCACATGTGACAGAAATTTCTGTTTCATTATCCCAAAATTTTGCTCCATGAAATCTGCCACCCACAAAAAGAGAAGGCGGATAATTCGCTTTTTGAAAATGTTAAGGGTAAACAATGATTTTTGCCAAGAAAATTTTACACAGCGAGAAATACAAGTAAGTTAATCGGTAGTTGCTGTTATAGGAGGAATGTCACATATAAATTCTGTAAACTGGAACAATGTATATATAAAGATTCATGTATACCGAATGTCCCCAAAATTCTGCCTAGATTAGAGACACACACTGCATGTAAGTTGCTTGACAAACTAAGATGCAGCTCATTACACTGGATATACTAACTCCTGCCATTTCAGTAGTTACCAGCCGCGATAGTGCAGCTGGTATTGTTTTCAGTTTGTTTGTCTGTCTGTCTGTGTGTCTGTTACCACGATAACTTCGCAACCGCTCAAGATATCAAGAAATTTTACAGGTGTGTAGTAGAGATGAAACTCTCAGACAAGTTCGAAATTGATGAAAGTAGGTCAAGGTCAAGGTCATATTCCGAGCCGCGCTAGATGTGTATCGGCTAGCGGCTGGTGTGATTCCCCCTTTGGGAGGGCCTCTAGTTACCCTTTCATATGGAAAAAAATGCATCTTAATATGTTAAGCCAAGTACATGCAATAAATGTTAATAAATCCAGCAGGACTATATCACCCTTTATATATACTTGTGTGTGTGTGTGTGTGTGTGTGTGTGTGTGTGTGTGTGTGTGTGTGTGTGTGTGTGTGTGTGTGTGTGTGTGTGAATTTCATAGCCTTTATATACAGTCTTTACAAACCACAAGAGGAGAAAAAAAGTTAAAAATCTGAGAAGACACATCAATGTAGCAACACCCATGAACGCTGTGGATAAATGTTGGCTCCAAGAATCTGTGTCACAAATACTCTTCCCTCGTGTTTCCAGGGTGAGCAAGAGGGGTCTAAATTCATTCTCTGTCCTGTGCATCGTGTCTGTATCATACCCTTAGTTTAGCCAGATATGTAAATCACCCTCATATGTTTCACTGCAGCTGCATGTTTCCGTCTGTTGCTGCATAGGCTTAATCACTGGCCATCTGCTTTGCTGTAGTGTAAAATTACTGTTTGTCCTTTTAAACTGTTTCCACCTTGTTTTCTATACAGTTAAACCGCTGTTGCCACGTTTCACTACACAGTTAAAATCACTCCTCGTCTCTATGCTTCTAGATCACTGTTTCCATTTGCTTCGCCACTGCATATAATTACATAATATTTTCCCCCATTATTCTGTGTCATAAATTATTTGTCTTCGTGGCTGCACCCGCCTCCTTCCTACCATGAGACAGAACACGAGTCATAATCACGCCAATGTTACAGATATCACAGGGGGAATATTCTACCCCAGGAACAAATTTAAGCCCTTAGGTAGGACACAACAAATCGTGCGACAAAGCTGGTAGGTCGGATTCAGCCTTAAATCTATATTAATTTTACAAGTAATGTAAAAAAAAAATGTTAAGCATTCCCACTCCTGAGGCAAACAGACAGGTCAACTTGTCAGCACTTCAATGTTTCTCATGTAAGTGTGGTTTTTCCAGGAGGCGTAATTATTTTCCTCGACTTACGAAGCTTTTGGGCACCTCCTTAACATTTGTCTTACGTATTACACCCTGGTATTCTCCTATGGATTATTTTGAGATTCTGAAGGCGAAAAAGTTCTTATATCACAGAATAAAAATTTGCACCCTACACAGAAATAACCTGGTAAGGAAGAGGTGCTAAAGACCATCCTAATCCATTAAATCAGGCTCGTATTTAAAGTGGCATCTGCAGTTTTGTAGACACCCTTTCTTTGTGATTTATTTTCACAATACATCTTAGCATTCTCTTGTATGAAAAGTACTTCATTTTAATATTGACTAAGTTTGTATTAGTGACACACGGGAGGACATTAACTTGTACTGCTAAGAGTAAATTGCCAAGGTAGAAGTGTTATGACATTTCCAAAGCCACATAGAATACTGCCCAGTGGCCCCAGGTGAGACCCGGCAAGACTAGTGCCACCCAGTGCCAACCACGCCTGCCTCATCCACTGGCCACACCTACAGGAGGGAAGAATGTGCCCGATGAAGAAAGTAACTGTGGCTGGGCTGGGTGTGGCTCTGGAAGGTGTAAGGAGCAGACAGTGAAGGCAGGTGTGGGATGCAGGGCTGGTGCAGGTGTGGTGTTGGGGCTGGGGCGGGACATGCCCTTGACACACCTTCAGGAAATCTTAGTCAAGGAGCGATTGACAGCATCAGCGCCAACACTGCAGGCAAAGAGGCTGAGGTAGGCCTGGCGGTACTCCTAGGACATGACCACATAGATGATGGGGTTGATGCAGGTGGTTAGGTAGACCAGCAGCAAACCCAAGATGTTCAACACAGGCTTGTCATCCTTGCTGAATGTCTTCACCAGCGTGATGGGCAGGTAACACACCACAAAGGACAAGAAGATCACCAGAATCATCTTCAGGAGCCGCTGGTCCTTTTGACTTAGTGTAGTCTGCCGTGTCAGGAGTGATCCCCTCCGAGCCCTGCGGAATGTCCCACGCAACCGTGAAAATGCCCCCTTTGCTGATTCATTTGACTGCCGCCGCCCCGTCTCATCTGTTGCATCAGAGGCGGGTGAGTCTGGGGTATTTGTTGGACATATTCTGATGGGGGAGGACACCACCCCTTCCTCCCCTGAGGGATGGCCGGACAGCCCATTGACCTCAGGCCTAAGCACCGTGACGCTCACCCCTGGGGAAGGTGACTGGCCTCTGCCATCACTGTGACCACTGGACGGGTGGGTGGGAGAGGCACCACCCTCCAGGACTTCCACACTGACGGAGCTGGTGTTGGAGGTGAGCTTTACCTGTGTCTCCACCTGCACAGTCTCACTCAGTGTATGCACCCGTGCCTCACCACCCTCATGTGGGTCTGCCCTGTCCCTCTCTTCTCCCACACCCAACTTTCCACCTTCTTCCTGCTTAGTGCTGCCTTTCTGTTTGTCTTGTGTGCTATTCACTCTGATGATGCTTTGATCACTGTTGTGGCTTCGTTTGTCTGCACGGTGCACGATGCAGAAAATCCTTGCATAACAGACACAGATGGCCACACACGGAAGCATGAATGCAAACACGAAGAGGAATGACTTAGGCGAGTATCCATCGCTGTCTGGCAGAATGGTGCACGAGCCGATGGTGGGGTCCAAGCCAAAGGTCCCCCACACTTTCAGGGCTGTGGGCACTAGGGCTCCAAAGGCACCTACCCACGTGGACACAACCATCACCGCCAGCAGCGTCTGCGTGTACAGCCTGAGGAAAAACAGGGGTGGTGAGAGGTGATGACAGTGGAGGTAATGATTGACAGTTGTAGTGCTGCTAACAGTAGTTGTGACTACAGGTTCATCTGAACACGAATGGAGTGGACTACAGGAGGAATGTGCCCTTCTCTTGTAGTGTTTTGGGAATAGGGACATTTGTGTAACCAGGGAGCAGGGCTGTCTTGTAATATCGGTGCCATCGCATGAAGGCTTCCCTTACCAGCACCAGATACAGATATAAAAGCCGTGCCATAGCATCAGTGACATTACTCATGAACATGGTCTGAAGTGTTAGGATAAAGGGAGGCCTGAGCCCTGAGGGTAATGAACTAGTTCTTAACACTCTGGGCTAGACAAGCTTCCCACTAGCGACTACAAGTATCTGGCCTTAGCAAAAGTGAAATAGGAGAGTCACTCCTAAAGACTAAGGTGGAAGACCCGTTTTCTAAGTGACTGGAGATACTGTATTTTTCTTTTCCTCAGCACATATACTTTAGTAATCTAGTGACGTACAGTACACGTCATAATTCTCTTGTATGTTACTGATACAAACCAAGTTGATAATGAAACGAGAAAATTACCATACTAGAGAAGGGTAAGGTGTAATATGCAAAATAAATCGCCAAGGCCAAGGATGAGATGGAGGGATGGAGTAGAGAGGTATATAAGGGAGGAGGCTGTGAGCTGGGACCAGGGCAATGAAATGGCGGGGAACAGGGTGACATGGAGGCGATTTGTTTGTGGCCACCCCTTAAGGGATTAAGGCGTCCGGCAATAGATATATAGATAGAAGGGTAAGGTGTAATATGCAAAATAAATCGCTAAGGAAGAGGTGTTACGAAGCCTCCTATATGCCAGCTAGAATACGACCCAAAAGCTAAACAAAGGCAGGAGAAAAACATCGTAAGACAGAAATAATTATCATAATATACGTCACCATATTACGTCACCTGTCAGACCAACACACACACACACACACACACACACACACACACACACACACACACACACACACACACACACACACACGAACTCTCTCTCTCTCTCTCTCTCTTCCTGCTGAGATTAGTCATTCTAAACTGTTTCCTGCTGAGATTAGTCATTATAAACTGTTTCCTGCTGAGATTAGCCATTCTAAACTGTTTCCTGCTGAGATTAGCCATTCTAAACTGTTTCCTGCTGAGATTAGTCATTCTAAACAGGTGAGGGTGTCAGTGATGGAAGTGGTCTTTGTTATACTGTTCTACCCTAATTGGAGAGGGTCGCCTTCACATGGTGGCACTGGTGTAGCAGGGGGGGGGAGTCCTCTGCCTAGTTATACACACGTCCCTCAACTCTCTCCCTATCCCCCGAAAGGACGATGGTGTACAGCAGGGGATGGGTGAGTTTAAGCTACACTCCACCGCTTCACGTATATATAACAACAACAACTTGTGCTCGTATTCTTGTCTGTTAAGGAAGCTCCCTAACACCTCTTCCTCGGCGATTTATTACTGAATAAGACTGGTTAATATCCTATTGTGCTTTATATATGATGAGTATGGCGATATTGGAAGGACTTACGTAACACAGAAGAGGACAGTGAGGTGTAATGAACAAAATAAATTGCTTAGGAAAACTCACTCTAGTGCCTTAATACTGCACCTAACTTCCACCTAACTCACTCTAGTGCCTTAATACTGCACCTAACTCACTCTAGTGCCTTAATACTGCACCTAACTCACTCTGGTGCCTTAATACTGCACCTAACTCACTCTAGTGCCTTAATACTGCACCTAACTCACTCTAGTGCCTTAATACTGCACCTAACTCACTCTAGTGCCTTAATACTTCACCTAACTCACTCTAGTGCCTTAATACTGCACCTAACTCACTCTAGTGCCTTAATACTGCACCTAACTCACTCTAGTGCCTTAATACTGCACCTAACTCACTCTAGTGCCTTAATACTGCACCTAACTCACTCTGGTGCCTTAATACTGCACCTAACTCACTCTAGTGCCTTAATACTGCACCTAACTCACTCTGGTGCCTTAATACTGCACCTAACTCACTCTAGTGCCTTAATACTGCACCTAACTCACTCTGGTGCCTTAATACTGCACCTAACTCACTCTAGTGCCTTAATACTGCACCTAACTCACTCTAGTGCCTTAATACTGCACCTAACTCACTCTAGTGCCTTAATACTGCACCTAACTCACTCTAGTGCCTTAATACTGCACCTAACTCACTCTAGTGCCTTAATACTGCACCTAACTCACTCTAGTGCCTTAATACTGCACCTAACTCACTCTAGTGCCTTAATACTGCACCTAACTCACTCTGGTGCCTTAATACTGCACCTAACTCACTCTAGTGCCTTAATACTGCACCTAACTCACTCTGGTGCCTTAATACTGCACCTAACTCACTCTAGTGCCTTAATACTGCACCTAACTCACTCTAGTGCCTTAAGTGAATAAAGCAAAAAGTTAATGGTAGTAGGGATAATTAAATAAAACGTCCTCGGGCTGATGGAGTTAAGGAAAAGCTTTGAACCTAATGTTTTCTATTGATGTTGTTGTTGTGGCTACAGGTTCATCTGGGCGTACACGCGGTGGGCTGCAGGTCTTAGTTTCCCTTTTTCCACACCCCACCACCCACCTTTCAGATGATAGGAGGGAAACTGAGGGGCGTTTGTATAACTGGGTAGTCCCTCCGTCCGTTCGTATCGGTGCCACCACGTGAAGGCGTCCTCTCCAGCACCAGGTCCTCTGCAACAGGGTAGGTTGTGACTAATGTAACTAATCTACGAGACAAAAGGAAGAGGAAATCAATAAATCTAACGTCTGCCCTTACTAACTTGTGATAGAGTTTGGGGTGTGCGATCATGACGTATCTGTTGATGGTGATGGCCAGGACGGTAAAGACGGCCACGGCCACCAGTCCGTAGCGAAGGAAGGGGAACAGCATGCACAGGAAGCCCGTGTGTACCCAGGCGCGGTGCACGAACAGCGAGGCGGCCAGGGGCAGGTTGAACACCCCCAGCATCAGGTCTGACAGGGTTAAGTTGACGATGAACACAGCAGTGGCGTTGTGCACCTGGAGAGACGGAGAGACAAAGCTAAGAGTTAGATGGAGTGAGAGACAGTTAGATGGAGTGAGAGAGTGAGACAGAGAGACAATTAAAGCTAGAGTTGGATCCAGTGAGGGAGTGTGAGAGACTATAATATGGAACACGAGATGTCGATTAGGTCTGGTTTGATCAAGGCGATGAAGACAGTGTGCTGTTGATCTAAAAAGGGAAAGAATTAGAGAGAGGGAGGTAGCTCTAACAGGGTCAAGCAGAGCATTAAGACAGCGGCCACTCTCTCCCAAAGGACGGTGTGTTACGTGAAGGAAAATATCTCAGACGGTCATTTATTTATCACCTTCACCATACACAAATTGTAAACAAAAATAATAATAATAAAATAACAAGAATGGGGCTTCTCCTTACCTTTATATTCCCCCTCACCCTCCACCCTACCCCCTCTACCTACCTCCTCACCCTCACTCTATCCCCCCGCCCTCACCCTACCCCCTTACCCTCACCCTCACCCCCATCCTACCCTCTCACTCACCCACACCCTCACCCCCTTACCATCACCCTCACCATCACCCTCACCCTACCCCCTCACCCTCACCCTCACCCTACCCCCGCACCCTCACCCTCACCCCCACCCTACCCCCTCACCCTCACCCCCTTACCCTCACCCTCACCTTCACCCTATCCCCTCACCCCCACCCTACCCCCTCACCCTCACCCACATCCTCACCCCCTTACCCTCACCCTCACCCTCACCCTACACCCTCACATTCACCCTACCCTCTCACCCTATCCCCTCACCCGCACCCTACTCCCCCACCCTACCGCCTCACCGTCACCCTACCCCCTCCAACATAAAGGCCTTAATAATCTAAATACAAGTCCACCATTCAGCCCAGAATTTACACCCAAAATTACACCCAGAATTTACACCCAGAATTTACACCCAGAATTTACCCAGAATTTACACCCGGAATTTACCCAGAATTTACACCCAGAATTTACACCCGGAATTTACCCAGAATTTACACCCAGAATTTACACCCGGAATTTACCCAGAATTTACACCCAGAATTTACACTCAGAATTTACACCCAGAATTTACACTCAGAATTTACACCCAGAATTTACACCCAGAATTTACACTCAGAATTTACACTCAGAATTTACACACAGAATTTACTACACCCGGAATTTACCCAGAATTTACACCCACAATTTACACAGACTTTCCAATCAGAATTTACCCAGAATTTACCCAGAATTAACACCCAGAATTTACATAGAATTTACACCCAGAATTTACACACAGAATTTACACTCAGAATTTACACCCAGAATTTACACCCAGAATTTACACCCAGAATTTACACCCAGAATTTACACAGAATTTACACCCAGAATTTACACAGAATTTACACAGAATTTACACCCAGAATTTACACAGAATTTACACAGAATTTAAGCCACAAAATAGAGAGGACTGGCAAAAGGGGAACGTATTCTGTATGTGTGTGTAATTCACCGGGTCGGTCAGGATCACTTGATGGTCGTGATCGTCAGCTTTTACCCTCCCGGAAGGGAGCTGAGAGCTCATATAGTCCGATCTAAGGGCAAGGCTGTGACCTTCACACACGCACACACCCGTCCCCTTGCTCAAGGGGGACAGTAACCACCCACTTCGTCAGTGAAACTTTTTCGCAACCTGAGCGAGGCGCGAACTCTCGTCCACCAGTTGGCAAGCGAGAGCGTTACCACTGCACCAGCGAGCGGTGTGTGTGTGTGTGTGTGTGTGTGTGTGTGTGTGGTACATTTCCAAACTCAAAACACGATCCTCATCATGTCCTCGTCCTTCATCTCCTTCTCTTCTCCTGCCTCACTATCTGCGGTTAATGACGCTCCCTAACACCTCTTCCTATGCGATTTATTTTTGGATGTGGCTGGGTAATATCCTTTTGTACGTTATTTATGCAGAGTATGGCAATATTGGAAGGATTTACGTAACACAGTGGAGGAGAGTAAGTTGTAATAAACAAAATAAATCGCTAAGGAAGAGGTGTTAGGGAGCTTCCTTAACGGATGAGAATACGGATCTTACTCCGCTCTCTCTTCCTCCTCCTCCTCCTCCTTCTCTTCCTCTTCCTCCTCCTCCCCCTCTTCCCCTTCCTCCTCCTTCCTCTCTTTCTCCTCCTCCTCCTCCTCCTCTTCCTTTTCCTCTTCTTCTTCCTCAGCGGATGAGTGTAATGAGAAGAGGAGCTTTGTGAAGGAAGGGAGGGAGGGAGGGAGGGAGGGAGGGAGGGAGGGAAGGAGGAGAGGAAAGGGGGGGAGAGAAAACGGGAGAAGAGGGAGGGAGGGAGAGAAAAGTATAGGGAGAAGAGGAAGGTGGTAAAGGGAAGGAGGGATGGTGAGAGAGAGAGAGAGAGAGAGAGAGAGAGAGAGAGAGAGAGAAGGGAGGGGAGAAGGGAGGGATGGAGGAAGAGAAGATTGTGAAGGAAGGAAAGAAATGGAATGAAGAGACGTAGGAAAGAAAGAAGAGGGAGGGAGGGAGGGAAGGAGAGAGGGAGGTAGAGGAGGGAGGGAAGGAGAGAGAGAGGTAGAGGAGGGAGGGAAGGAGAGAGGGAGGTAGAGGAGGGAGGGAAGGAGGTAAAGAGGGAGGGAGGGAGGGAGGAGTATGAGGGAGAGAATATAATATGATGGGGCAGGGAACTAGTTATGTCTACAATAAATGGCTGAACTTCTGCCATCATTCTTCCACCCTCCCATACCCTTCCATTGCCTCCCCCTCCCTCTGCCCCTCCCCCTACCCCTCCCCCTCCTCTACACTCTCCCTCTCCCCCTCCCATCATCCAACTCCCCATTTTTCATTTACCCTCTCACTTTCCTCAATCCCTCACTCGTCATCTCTCTCTCTCTCTCTCTCTCTCTCTCTCTCTCTCTCTCTCTCACACACACACACACACACACACACACACACACACACACACACACATGCACGAACCCTCTCTCTCTCTCTCTCTCTCTCTCTCTCTCTCACACACACACACACACACACACACACACACACACACACACACATGCACTCTCACTTTCTCTCTCTCTCTCTCTCTCTCTCTCAAACACACACACACACACACACACACACTCACATGCACGAACTCTCTCTCTCTCTCTCTTCCCTGGCCACAGTCAACTCTCTCTCTAATTTTACCACTGTGTTTACATGCAGATGAGAGAGAGAGAGAGAGAGAGTTCGTGCTCTGTGTGTGTGTGTGTGTGTGTGTGTGTGTGTGTGTGTGTGTGTGTCAAGAGATGTACAGTTCAGAGAGAGAGAGAGAGAGAGAGAGAGAGAGAGAGGTGAATAAGTAGACTGATTGATCTTACGTGAGCCAAAGCTAATGGAAAGGTTACGGCTCAGGCAAGGATGAAGTAATTCTTTTTTTAAGGTAATCAGTCGAAGGTTAGGGGCCCATATGCTTGGTGGTTAAGTAAATTTCCTAACACCTCTCCCTTACCGATTAATTCTTCCATATGGCAGGCTAGTATCGAGTGTACAGTAAGCCACAATAATCGTGTCGTGATATTTGGTGATAACCTAAGCTACCGGGCTAAGCGTCTGGTACATTCCGGCGTCTGTCATACGGACGGTTCATAATGTTTCACGAGTTACATTTAATCTTCGGACAAAACCGCGACACGACTACTGTTGCTCACTGTACGCTACTTATGCAGATGACGGTGATACTGGAATGACTCAGGTGACCCGGACGACGACGGCAAGGTGTACTAAGCTAAATAAATCGCTTAGGAAGAGGTGTTAGGGAGCTTCCCAACGAGGCCAGTTGGTGGACGCGGGTATTGCACACTCACCGTTTATTCTTCCTTATATATAGTTGAATTATTTTCTTATTAACTACATTATCTATTTATTGATTGATTTATTTAGAGTGTTAATAATATGTATCACTTTATGCTGCTCCTTCTTCCTAAATTACTCTCTCTCTCTCTCTCTCTCTCTCTCTCTCTCTCTCTCTCTTTGAACTGTACATCTCTTGACACACACACACACACACACACACACACACACACACACACACACAGCACGAACTCTCTCTCTCTCTCTCTTTGAACTGTACATCTCTTGACACACACACACACACACACACACACACATATACACACACATACACAGAGCACGAACTCTCTCTCTCTCTCTCTCTCTCTTTGAACTGTGCATCTCTTGACACACACACACACACACACACACACACAGCACGAACTCTCTCTCTCTCTCTCTCTTTGAACTGTACATCTCTTGACACACACACACACACACACACACACACACACACACACACACAGCACGAACTCTCTCTCTCTCTCTCTCTCTCTCTCTCTCTCTCTTTGAACTGTACATCTCTTGACACACACACACACACACACACACACACACACACAGCACGAACTCTCTCTCTCTCTCTCTCTAGCCAGACGCATTAATCCCGTAAGGGGTGGCCACAAACAAATCGCCTCCATGTCGCCTTGTCCCCTGCCATTTCGCTGCCCGCCCCCCAAAAAAACTACATCCCATCTCTCGTATACCTCTCCAATCCATCTCTCCATATCATCCTCGGTCTCCCTCTCCCTCTCTTCCCTCCTCCACCTCACTCACATATACTCTCCTAGTTAATTTCTCACTCCATCTCCCCAGCTCACATCCCCCTCTCTCATATACCTCTCTACCCCATCCCTCCATCTCATACTTGGTCTCCCTCTCCCTCCCTCCACCTCGCTCATATACACTCCTAGTTAGTCTCTCTAAATTGGGCAAAGGCTGTTTAGGCTGACCCTCATGGTTAATGTTTGACCTTCTCCGCGACCTTGACCTTCGACCAACTGCCCTAACAACAGGCATCATATCAACCCTTTGGCTGACCCCTAACCCTTCCAAATTGTTTAAAGTGGAATAAAAACTGGAATAAAAACATAAACACTCATTTTGGGAGAGCTGGAATAATAATAATAATAATAATAATAATAATAATAAAATAATAATAATAATAATAATAATAATAATAATAATAATAATAATAATACCTGTAACAACAACAACAACAACAATAAAAATAATAATAATAGTAATAATAATAATAATGATGATAAAAAAAAAAAAAAATAATAATAATAATAATAATAATAATAATAATAATAATAAAAATAATAATAATAATAATAATAATAATAAAAATAATACCAGTAATAAGAATAAGAATAAGAAAAAGAATAAGAATGATAAAAATAATAACAATTAATAATAATAATAATAATAATAATAATAATAATAATAATAAACCAATAATACTCCCGGCCAACCGTCAGTCACCAGGTCAATGACATCTGGTAAGTCCTGATATTCGCAGACAAGAGGAAGCTCCCTAACACCTCTTCCTTAGCGATTTAGTTTGTTTATTACTTCGCCGTCCTCTTCTGCGTTACTGTAATAATTGTGACATCGCCATGTGGAGAGGATGGAAAGTGAGAGACTGACGAGGAGAGTGTGTGTGAGAGAGGTGGAGGGGGGGAGAGAGGGAGGGGGAGGCCAAGGATGAGATGGAGGGATGGAGTGGAGAGGTATATGAGAGAAAGGGGTGTGAGCTGGGAGCAGGGCAGTGAAATAGCGGGGGACTGGGCGACATAAAGGCGATTTGTTTATGGCCACCCCTTACGGGACTAAGGCGTCTGGCAATAGATAGACAGATAGATAGACAGATAATTAACCAGCCATATCCGAAAATAAATCGCTAAGGAAAATGTGTTAGTAAGCTTCCTAAATACACGAGAAATGCCGCCCCTTTTCCACAAATACTTTCTCATTTTCTTTCCATTTATCGCACAGGCTGGATCACTGTTTATGTCCGCAGTGCTTGTATTATGAGATGGAGCTTTTTTATTCGGAAAAGGAAGAACCCAAGGCTTTGCGACTACAAAGCTTGCTGTTTTTAATGTGATATTTAACCAGCCAGGGAGTGAAATTAAGATTAGGTCATTAGGAGCTGCCTGGAAACACTGCACTTCAAACACTGGAGGTCATAGGCGGTGGGAGAGAAAGACAGGCAGAGGGAGACAGCTCCGGAATTGGCCATTTACTATTCTGCGGGACTGACAGCACCAGCAGAGAGGTGTGTTAGAGAGTTTAAACAGCAAATGTAAAGGAAGAGGATATTCGTAGGCTCAAATGCACAGAAATGACGGTGATTAGATGGATGTGCAGTGCGTCCCTGAGTGTGAGGCCTGGGAGGGCTGGGTTTATGATGGAAGAGTTGAGGGGAAGGATGGGACTGGAGTGTATGGGTGTTGTGATGAGGAGGGGTAGATTGAGATGGTTTGGGAGGAAGGATGGGACTGGAGTGTATTGGTGCTTTGATGAGGAGGGGTAGGTTGAGATGGTTTGGGAGGAAGAATGGGACTGGAGTATGCTGGTGTTTTGATGAGGAGGGGTAGATTGAGATGGTTTGGGAGGAAGAATGGGACTGGAGTAAGCTGGTGCTTTGATGAGGAGGGGTAGGTTGAGATGGTTTGGGAGGAAGAACGGGACTGGAGTGTATGGGTGTTGTGATGAGGAGGGGTAGATTGAGATAGTTTGGGAGGAAGGATGGGACTGGAGTGTATTGGTGTTCTGATGAGGAGGGGTGGACTGAGATGGTTTGGGCATGTGGAGAGGATGGGTGATGACAACTGGGTGTGGAGGGTGAGAAGTGTGGATGTTGGGGGTAGGGTTGTGAGAGGCAGACCGAAAAAGACCTGGGACGAGATTACAGAGTGTGACCTCAAGGATAAGGGACTGAATAGGGAGGCTTTAGAAACGAAACGACACGAAACGAAATGTGGAGAGACTGCCACACCCCGGAGACCGAAACACAAGAAGGTTGGTGCAGGCGTACTGTAAAAGACCAAAAATGCTGGATGTGGCCCCGCAGCGGACCCCCCCAGGGACACGGTGGTCGGCACACGAGAAAGTTTTTGCCTGGAGCCAGAGGGAGGAAGGCCCCCCCCACTCCAGAATCAACAATTGCCCACATCTAAAATTGTCATCCCTGTGTGTGTGTGTGTGTGTGTGTGTGTGTGTGTGTGTGTGTGTGTAATTCACCGGGTCGGTCAGGATCACTTGATGGTCGTGATCGTCAGCTTTTACCCTCCCGGAAGGGAGCTGAGAGCTCATATAGTCCGATCTAAGGGCAAGGCTGTGACCTTCACACACGCACACACCCGTCCCCTTGCTCAAGGGGGACAGTAACCACCCACTTCGTCAGTGAAACGTTTCGCAACCTGAGCGAGGCGCGAGCTCCCGTCTACCAGATGGCAAGCAAGAACAATACCACTGCACCAGCGAGTGTGTGTGTGTGTGTGTGTGTGTGTGTGTGTGTGTGTGTGTGTGTGTGTGTGTGTGTGTGTGTGTGTGTCGGGTTGGGCCTCTTATTGTCAAACTTAACTTAGAATAAACATCGCTCGCTCGCTCGTCATTACCACACACTTCATAAACAACACAAAAACTTATATCAGCTAGTTGCATCCAAAAATAAATCGCTAAGGAAGAGGTGTTAGGGAGCCTCTAAAGCTCTGACGTTGAGTTGGGAATGACTGGATTACTTGGTGTCCTGTTGTTTTAAGGTTGTCTCTCTCTCTCTCTCTCTCTCTCTCTCATTTAAAGAAAACATAATTGAGGAAGCACAGAACTTAGTGTCTGGTGACGATTTGTAGCTCAGAGAGAGAGAGAGAGAGAGAGAGAGAGAGAGAGAGAGAGAGAGAGACGTTTTTAATCTAATATAATGGAAGATGTGGCGGTGAGTGAGATAAAGGCTGCCTCCACCACAGGCTCTCTCTCTCTCTCTCTCTCTCTCTCTCTCTCTCTCTCTCTCTCTCTCTCTCTCTCAGAAATCAGCACCCCGACCACAAATAAGTTTTTGATTAAATTAAAAATCCTTAACTTTTTTCATGTAAAGCCTAAAGTTTGTATTTATCACACACACACACACACACACACACACACACACACACACACACACACACACACACACACACATGCAGATTTTCATTCTCTCTCTGTCTCTCTCTTTCTCTCCCTCCCTCTCTCTCTCTCTCTCTCTCTCTCTCTCTCTCTCTCTCTCTCTCTCTCTCTCTCGCACCGGGAAATTGCATAATAATAATAATAATAGTAATAATAATAAAAAAATAAAATAAAAGAATAATAATAACAACAATAATAATTATAATAATAATAATAATAATAATAATAATAATAATAATAATAATAATAATAATAATAATAACAATAATAATAATAATAATAATAATAATAATAATAATAATAATAATAACAATAACAATAATTACAATAATAATAATAATAATAATAATAATAAACAGACACAACCATACACACACACACAGGCCTCCTGCCAAAGTCTGACCAATACATAGGGGTAAAGAACGAAGCCATCTGCAACAGCCATTAACACAGATAGGGATTTCAGTGTATTTCGCCAGTTGTCAATTTTCTTCAGACGGCGCTGCAACAATGGCTGTTTCTGTGGCCAAGGACGAAAATCAGAGCAATATTTTAGAACCGCCATCTCGTCGCATATGGAAGCTCCCTAACACCTCTTCCTAAGCGATTTATTTTGGTTATTCCACCCTATTACCCTCTTCCGTGCTATATAAATCCTTCCAACATAGCCATTCTCTGCATAAATAATGTCTATCTATCTGTCTATCTATTGCCAGACGCCTCAATCCCGTACTGGGTGGCCACAAACAAATCGCCTCCACGTCGCCCTGTCCCCCGCCATTTCACTGCCCTGCTCCCAGCTCACACACCCCTCTCTCTTATACCTCTCCTCTCCATCCCTCCATCTCATCCTTGGCCTCCCCCTCCCTCTCCCCCCCTCCACCTCACTCACATACACTCTCCTCGTCAGTCTCTCACTCTCCATCATATCCACATAGCCATACTCTGCATAAATAATGTACAAAAGGATATTAACCAGCCATATCCAAAACTAAATCGCTAAGGTAGACGTGTTAGGGAGCTTCCTTAACTGGAGAGAAAGAGAGGCATTTTGTTGCAGGGGACTTCTTAACACCTTTCCCTAAGCAACTCATTCTGCGCATAACTCTAAATATTCTGTGTATAACTCTGAATATTCTGTGTATAACTCTAAATATTCTGTGTATAACTCTGAATATTCTGTGTATAACTCTGAATATTCTGTGTATAACTCTAAATATTCTGTGTATAACTCTGAATATTCTGTGTATAACTCTAAATATTCTGTGTATAACTCTAAATATTCTGTGTATAACTCTGAACAGTCTGTGTATAACTCTAAATAGTCTGTGTATAACTCTAAATATTTTCTTCTTTAATACAGCAGGATTATGTAGTGTACCCTGCAGGATAAGTCGCTATGGAAAAGGTGTTACGGTAGCTCCCCAAAATTAAAATTACAACTTTTTCTAAACAGTTTTTCATATGCGACGCTGTGGAATTTAGAGTAGGTGTTCTGTGTGTGTGTGTGTGTGTGTGTGTGTGTGTGTGTGTGTGTGTGTGTGTGTGTGTGTGTGTGTGTGTGTGTGTGTGTGTGTGTGTGTGTGTATTCCCTCCCCTTCTCCTCATTTCTTCCTTCCTAATCCATACTTTATTACTCTCCCTCTTCCTCCTTCAGTTCCTCCCTCTTTCCTTCCCTTTCCTTTCTCTCTCTACAGACTTCTCCTTTCCTTCCTTCTTTTCCTTTATCCTTCATTCTCCTTTTCCTTCTTGTTTCCTCCTTCCTTCCTACCTTCCTTCTTTTCTTCCTTCCCTCACTCCTTCCTTCCTTCCTTACTTCCTTTCTTCCCTCCTGCCTTCCTTCCTTCTTTCCTTCGTTCCTTCCTTCCTTCCTCTCTCCCACCCTCCCTTCCTTCCTTCCTTCCTTCCTTCCCACATCAATCTTCCTTCCTTTACATCAAGTCTGGAGGGTCTGGCTTGGCACCATCTCGGCTCCTACCCAGAACCTTCCTTCTCTACTTTCTCTCCCTCTTTCCCTCCTTCCCTCTTTCCTTCTCCTCTCCTTCTTTCCTCCTTCCTTCCCTCTTTCCTTCTCCTCTCCTTCTTTCCTCCTTGCCTCCCTTTCTTCTTCCTCGTTGCCTCCCTCCTTCCCTTCCAATCATCCAATTCTTCCTTCACTAATTCCCTGGTTTGTTTATATGAAGTTTGGAGAGGCCGGCTTTGTATAGCTTCGGCCCCTACCTGCACACATTTCTCTCTCTCTCTCTCTCTCTCTCTCTCAATAACAGTCACCCTGAAGACCAACAAAGCCGAATGGAAGACGAAATGTGGTTTTGAGGCTAAGGAGAGAGAGAGAGAGAGAGAGAGAGAGAGAGAGCCGTTATTGAGGCTGATTAAATATTGCTCAAGGTTTGTTTTAGTTTCTCTCTCTCTCTCTCTCTCTCTCTCTCTCTCTCTCTCTCTCTCTCTCAACCTGCACAGCTAATTCTTCATCTACCTTCCTTCCCTCCTACTTTCCTCCTTATCGGTCTCTCTCTCTCTCCTTCCTTCCTTATCTTTTCTCCCTCCTTCCTCCATTTCCTCCTTCCTTCCCAGTGCTTGTCCCATTCCTCCTACTCTCTCTTTCCTTTTTTCCTTCCTTTTTTTCCTTTCCTTTCTTCCAATCTTCCTTCTTTCCGTTTCTTCTCCCTTCCTTCCTTTTCTTCTTTCCTTCCGTCCTTCACTCTTTCATTCATTTCTCCCGTCCTTCCATCCTTCACTCATTCAGTAATTCACTTCTCCCTTCCTTCCTTCCGTTTCTCCCTTCCTTCCTTCATTCATTTCCTTCTTTCCTTCCTTCCTTCACTCATGGCTTCATTTCTCCTTTAATTCCTTCATTCATTCATTCATTCACATATTTATTCATTCATTTCTCCCTTCCTTCCTTCATTCATTCATTCATTCATTGCTCCCTTTCTTCCTCCCTTCCTTCATTTCTCCCTTCCTTCCATCATTCATCCAATTCTCCCTTCCTTCCTTCATTCATTCATTCATTTCTCCCTTCCTTCATTCATTCATTTCTCCCT
>NW_027642869.1:222500-225000 GCF_032717465.1 Coenobita brevimanus
AAGGTAGGGAGAAAGGAAGGAAGGAAGGAAGGAAGAGGGAGGAAAGAAGGAAGGAGGGAAGAAGGGATAAGGAAGGTTGGAATGAATGAACGAACTAACAAACTAATGAAGGTAGGGAGAAAGGAAGGAAGGAAGGAAGGAAGAGGGAGGAAAGAAGGAAGGAAGGAAGAAGGGATGGAAGGAAGGTTGGAATGAATGAACGAACTAACAAACTAATGAAGGTAGGGAGAAAGGAAGGAAGGAAGGAAGGAAGGAAGGAAGAGGGAGGAAGGAAGGAAGGAAGAGGGAGGAAAGAAGGAAGGAAGGAAGGAAGGGAAGGAAGGAAGGAAGGGAAGGAAGGAAGAGGGAGGAAAGGAGGAAAGTAGGAAAATAGGTGCAGGAGAGAGAAACAGAATGAAAATGAGTGAAACTGAGAGAAAGAGTAAAAATATGAAGGGATTATAATAACAGAACACACACACACACACACACACACACACACACACACACACACACACACACACACACACAAAGCAATAACAGAAGCTGGAGCAGACAAAACACAAGTGCCAGACAACCCCTACCTTTTTGCAGCTGACGAGGGCGATGATGGTGATGAGGTTGGCCGGGACGCCGAGGACGATGAAGGCGACGCAGCAGAAGACGGCAAAATCCAGCAGGTGTGGAGGGTAGTTGGCGAAGAGCGCCTCTACTCGCGTCCCATTGCTCGAGGGGGAGGTCTGGAGGCTCAAGTTGTGGGCCAAGGAGGAAAGATAGACGGTCCCCTGATCTCCAAGGATAAGGGTCCCACTCGAATCCAGGTCTTCATTTGCGTTAGTGGGATTGACAGATTCTTGGAGATTTAAGCCTCTGCCTGTGCTTACGGTGAAGAAGAGAGCCTGGCTGACGATGGATGTGGAGTTTTGACCATCCACCTCCTCCTTCACTTCCTCCTGCCTCCCTCCTCCTCCAGCTACTCCTCCAGCAGAGCGGAGCAGTGCCCCTAAGATGCCCTGACCTTGCCTGACTTCAGACTCCGTGCTGTTCCTTACTGTGTCAAGGAAGGTCATGGTGTGTGTAGCCCCGGTCAGGTCCACCCTAACAAGCGTCCTGTCTTCCTCATCATTTTGGTCATTCACTCTTCAATGCCGGTGTCTAATTTTCAATCTTCCCTCAGATTTCATAGCTGCCTTTCCCTGTACTGTCAACCCATTTCAGTATATCATTAGCCTGCATTTCTCTACTGGGGTTCACAGCACTCAGGATGCATGTAACTCTTCCTCCTGTCTCAGCAGCACTTCCTGTATTTACCTTACCCAAGTTCCAAGCCACTAGATTTTTTCCAGTTTTCTTTAATTTATTCTTGTGATTTTCTGTGGGGTTCTTGCAGTACTATCAGGAATCCACCAAAACATTCCTTCGTCATGAATTTCCCTGCTTGCATGCACCTTATGTAGCTTCTAAGTGACTGGATCTTTTCTTTGGGCTTAACTACTGCAATAATGCAAGAGTTAACCGTTACTCCCAGTCCTTCATTTATGCAACAGGTCAACTCTGGAACTGTCTCCCACTGTCTTATTTCTTACTTCCTATGATCACCAGTCTTTCAAACGCAGTGTGTCCAGGCATCTCGAAATGAACGGATCTTGAATCTGGCTCTCTGTTATCTGGCTTTTATTTTTTCTTGGAGGGAACAATCTTGCTGGCTCCTGGCCTTTGGTTCTTTCTTCCTTCAACAACAACAACAACAACAAAAAAAGGATAATTGTCCGGCATTTAAATACGACTGAAATCTGACTCATACACCTTAGTGGATTTTAACATTTCTTCATCTCTTCTCTCACTCCTTCTCCCTCACTTTCTCACACTTTCTCTCACTCTAATCCCTCCGTCACTGGTGCTGCATCAAGACGTCTGTTTTTCTACTTCCATACCTTAGATACAAAGCCACCGCACACAACACTTTTTCAATAGCACTATCTCATTTGCAGGACTTTTATCTCAGTTTTCCCTCTCACTCTCAAACCTCCTCTACTTTTCCTTCCGTTTCTTCCTCCTCTTCTTCTTCTTCTTCTTCTTCCTCCTCCTCCTCCTCCTCCCACCTCTCCTTCTTCCTTATCCTTTCCTTTCCTTTAATCTATGGCTGAATTGTCCGACTTTCCTTTCATGCCTCGTCCCCACGCCACTCGCTTAATATTTTCCTGGAAAAAAAAGGGGAAAAGAGGCAATAAATTAAGTAGGCATAAAGAGGCAATAAGTAAAGAGGCAATAAGTAAAGAGGCAATAAGTAAAGAGGCAATAAGTAAAGAGGGCAATAAGTAAAGAGGCAATAAGTAAAGAGGCAATAAGTAAAGAGGCAATAAGTAAAGAGGCAATAAGTAAAGAGGCAATAAGTAAAGAGGCAATAAGTAAAGAGGCAATAAGTAAAGAGGCAATAAGTAAAGAGGCAATAAGTAAAGAGGCAATAAGTAAAGAGGCAATAAGTAAAGAGGCAATAAGTAAAGAGGCAATAAGTAAAGAG
>NW_027642869.1:232500-235000 GCF_032717465.1 Coenobita brevimanus
TTTTAAACCCATTTCACTCTCTGCTGGTCCATTTCAACCTATTTCACGACCCATTTCACCCTATCTTGACCATTTCACCCTATTTCTCTCATTTCACCCTATTTCGCTCCCGTTTCATCCTATTTCTCTCCCATTTCACCTAATTTCTCACCCCATTTCAGTCTCTGCCAGTCAATTTCAACCTATTTCTCAACCCATTTCGCCCTATCTTGCCCATTTCACCCTATTTCTCTTCTAATTCACCCAATTTTTCAACCCAATTTACCCTATCTTGTCCATTTCACCCTATTTCTCAACCAATTTCACCATCTCTTGCCCATTTCACCCTATTTCTCTCGTGTTACACCCAATTTCTCACCCCACATCACTCTCTGCTGGTCCATTTCAACCTATTTCACAACCCATTTCACCCTATCTTGCCCATTTCACCCTATTTCTCTCCCATTTCACCCTATTTCGCTCCCGTTTCATCATATTTCTCTCCCATTTCACCCTATCCCTCTCCCATTTCACCTAATTTCTCACCCCATTTCAGTCTCTGCCAGTCCATTTCAACCTATTTCTCAACCCATTTCGCCCTATCTTGCCCATTTCACCTTATTTCTCTCCCATTTCATTTAATTTCTCACCCATTTCACTCTCCCTTGTCCATTTCAACCCATTTCACCCTACCTTGTCTATTTCATCTTATTTCTCTCCCCATTTCACCCACTTTCTCAACCCATTTCACCCTCTACTGGTCCATTTCAAAATATTTTCAACCCATTTCACCCAATCTTGCCCATTTCACCCTACCTTGCCCATTTCACCTAATTTTAAAACCCATTTCACCCTATTTCACCTAATTTCTCTCCTATTACACCCAATTTCTCAACCATGTTCAGCCTATCTTGCCTATTTCATCCCATTTTTCAACCCAAATTTTTCAACCAATTTACCCAATTTCTCAATTCATTTCAACCTGCCTTGCCCATTTCACCCATTTTTTCATCCCATTTCAACCCATTTCTCAACCCATTTCACCCAATTTTTCATCCCATTTCAACCTATTAAATTATTTACTCCTATTTCACCCAATTTTTCATCCATTTCATCCTATTATATCATTTACTCCTATTTCACCCAATTTTTCATCCAATTTCAACCCATTTCTCAACCAACTTACTCTTATTTCACCCAATTCTTATCTATTTCACCCACTTCTTTCCCATTTCACCCATTTTCTTTCCTGTTTCACCCATTTCTTTCCTATTTCACCCACTTCTTTCCTATTTCACCCATTTCTTTCCTATTTCACCCATTTCTTTCCTATTTCACCCATTTCCTTCCTTTCACCCATTTCTTTCCTATTTCACCCATTTCTTTCCTATTTCACCCATTTCCTTCCTATTTCACCCATTTCTTTCCTATTTCATCCATTTCTTTCCTATTTCACCCATTTCTTTCCTATTTCACCCATTTCTTTCCTATTTCACCCATTTCTTTCCTATTTCACCCATTTCCTTCCTTTCACCCATTTCTTTCCTATTTCACCCATTTCTTTCCTATTTCACCCATTTCCTTCCTATTTCACCCATTTCTTTCCTATTTCATCCATTTCTTTCCTATTTCACCCATTTCTTTCCTATTTCACCCATTTCTTTCCTATTTCACCCATTTCCTTCCTATTTCACCCATTTCTTTCCTATTTCACCCATTTCTTTCCTATTTCACCCATTTCTTTCCTATTTCACCCATTTCCTTCCTATTTCACCCATTTCTTTCCTATTTCACCCATTTCTTTCCTATTTCACCCATTTCTTTCCAATTTCACCCATTTCTTTCCTATTTCACCCATTTCCTTCCTATTTCACCCATTTCTTTCCTATTTCACCCATTTCTTTCCTATTTCACCCATTTCTTTCCTATTTCACCCATTTCTTTCCTATTTCACCCATTTCTTTCCTATTTCACTTTCAGTTGGATTCACTTTCCCCTCAGGCAGTGATGTTTATTATCCTTATTCAACGGAGAGAGAGAGAGAGAGAGAGAGAGAGAGAGAAACCGACACACACACACACACACACACACACACACACACACAGAAAAATGACACAGAAAATAACAACTTCCGGATCTCTAATTGGAAGTAATAATAAATAATAAATAATAAAAAATAATAATAATAATAATAATAAATAAATAATAAATAATAATAAATAATAATAATAATAATAAATAAAAAATAATAATAATAAATAAATAATAAATAATAAAAAATAATAAATAATAAATAATAAATAAATATGTAAATTAATACAGCCAGGTAAGTCCTAATTAAACACACCTGTCCTTAATTAAACACCTGGGGAACCAAAACCACAATGCTGTTTTTGTTTATAATGGTAAATGATCATCCACTCACTTGATGTAGTGCTGCCTACTTCTTCCTTCACCTTCATCATTCATTTTCTGTGCCTGCTCTCCTCTCTTCCCATTTCCTACCATCATCCACTCACTT
>NW_027642869.1:237500-260000 GCF_032717465.1 Coenobita brevimanus
GTGGCCACAAACAAATCGCCTCCAAGTCGCCCTGTCCCCCGCCATTTCACTGCCCTGCTCCCAACTCACACCCTCCTCTCTCATTTACCTCTCCACCCCATCCCTCCATCTCATCCTCGGCCTCCCCCTCCCTCTTCCCCCCTCCACCTCACTCACATACACTCTCTTCGTCAGTCTTTCACCCTCCATCCTCTCCACATGGCCAAACCACCTCAGTGTGTTCCTCATAACGCTTCCTATCACATCCACATCAACACCACAACGCTCCTTTATATTCTCATTCGTCAGCCTGTCTCTCCACGTGACTCCACAGGCTCCTCTTAAATAACTCATTTCCACCGCTCTCACTCTTGACTTGTGTCCTTCCAACAATATCCAAGCTTCACTTCCATACGTTAGAGTTGGTATCACAATACTGTCATGTAGTAACTTTTTCACTTCCATGCTCACTTCCCTGTTTCTTATCACTGCTTTTTAAGAACCTGCAACCTTTCTTCCCTGCTGTACCCTTTCAAGCACTTCACCCTCCAAACCTCCATCCTTACTCATCACACTACCCAAGTACTTAAACGTAGGGAAGAGTAAAGTGATGGTCTTTGAGAGAGGTGAAGTTAGTGAATGTACAGCGATGTTGAATGGTGAGAAATAATAATAATAATAATAATAATAATAATAATAATAATCTATCTATCTATCTATAGCCCGACGCCCTAATCCCGCAAAGGGTGGCCACAGACAAAACGCCTCCAAGTTGCTCTGTCACCCACCATTTGACTACCCTCCCCCAACTCACCCCCCCTCCCTCATATACCTCTCAACTCCATCCCTCCACCTCATCCTCGGTCTACCCCTCCCTCTCCCTCCCTCCACCTCACCTACATACACCCTCTTAGTCAGTCTTTCATTCTCCATGCTCTCCACATGTCCACATCCACCCCACAACGTTCCTTCACTTCTTCATTCGTCAACCTGTTCCTCCACGTCACTCCACATGCTCCTCTCAAGTAACTCATTTCCACTGCTCTCACTCTTGACTTGTTCCCCTCTTGCAAGGTCCACGCCTCGCTTCCATACGTCAGGGTAGGGATCACAATACCATCATGCAGTGACTTCTTAACTTCCATACTCACCTCCCTATTTCTCATCACTGCTTTCAGTGTACCAACAACCTTCCTTCCCTGCTGTACCCTTTCACGCACTTCATCCCCCAAAGTTCCATCCTTACTCATCACACTACCCAAGTACTTGAATGCACTCACATTCTCCATATCCTCACCATCCAACCTCACTGTACATTCTGTGACTTCATTCCTCTCAAACACCATAACTTTACTTTTGTTTACATTAACTTTCAGCTTCCTCCTCCTACACACTGTCCCAAATTCATTCACCAAACCTTGCAACTCCCATTCATCTTCACTCAACAATACCGTATCATCAGCAAACACCAACACCAGAATCTTCCAAATCTCACCCTCAGTCATTAGAGCCACCCCCACATCTACTGATCTACCCTGCACCTCCTTTACAACTCCATCCATGTATATATTAAACAGCCATGGAGACATCACACAACCCTGTTTCAGTCCCACACTGAGATCAAAGAACTCACTCAGCTCACCTTCCACTCGCACCTTCATACATACTCTTCATAGCATTCAACAATTTCCCATTCACTCCATATATTCTTAATACCTTCCACATACCTTGCCTATCTATTCTGTCATAAGATTCATAACACTTGGTAAAAATGTGCTGAATACAAACACACACAATAAGCTTGCATGGTTTTTAGCAAACTCTATGGAGAACTTTTCAGCATAAATGTCATTTAGTGCATCAGTAAAATATCTAAGATGAATACAATACTGGTACTGTATAATGCTTTATGCATGAGCAACAATCCCGACAGGAATTTTTTTAAAGGATGGTACACCAACTCTGAGCGTGTAGTGACCCCACGCTATTTAGTGATCCGGCAAACACTGATAACTTGCAGGAGTTTGTGGGGGCACTTATATTGTTCACCATGTCTATATCACGTTGACAATTGGTAAGACCACAGAGAATACACACACTACTGTTCCTGTTAACTTTTAAATATATTTCTAAATCATTAGCAAAACTCTTGTATTGCCAGTTCAAAGCTAAAGTCAAGTGGCTGATGTATATAAAAAAACAATACAGGGCCTAACACTGGCCCCTGGGGTACTCCACTTAACACAGCTCGGAAGCAACTCTACCACCATCCACCACAACAGACATTTTCTTCCCGGTTAGAAATTGGTGAAGCCATGCGAGGCCATTTCCAGCAATTCCCAAGCATTGTAATTTTGTGATGAAGTTAACCAAGATAATGCGCACCTTTCCCAGCACACTCAGTTTAAAATGTCACAACAATCCTGCAGACGACAGCCACTGTGGAAGGGTGTGTTCACGTCGCTTAGAGCAACAAGTCTTGAAGGTCTCGTCAAAATTATTAATGTAAGAAGACAGAGAATTGCATGCCACATTATAAGATTATGAAAATAACCCAGGATAAAATATCAAACGAACCTCGGACAAATATAAATTCTGCAAGAAGAAATAGATAAATGCTGTATTGTAAATTTATGAAAATATATAAGGACGAAATATCAAACCTGAATATCAAAATTCCCTGCCATTCTAATTCCTCATACTGGCGCCTTATTTAAAAACCGTTTCTTCGATAAATCTATACCATTCTGATACATAATAATATTCATCATTCATTTAACTCCTCAGATTCCGGCTAAAGCCTCAGATAACCCTCTCAGGCTCCTATAATTTACTCTCAGCTGAATAAAATCATCTGACATTAGCTGGAGTGAAATATTAGATCTGTTCCAATAATGACACACTCAAGCTCGTCTCTCGATTTTAATTCACTGCCTCATCCTCCACTCCCCCCTCACCCATCCAGAAAATTACTCTCGCTCCTTCACTCCCCAGATTTACATCTGCCAATCCCTCACTCCCTATTTTCCCTCTCTCACTCCCTCCATCACCTAAATACTTCTTCTCGCTCCCCATTGCACTTCTCTGCTGTAATTTCACGCCTTCAGACTCCTCTCTCTCTCTCTCTCTCTCTCTCTCTCTCTCTCTCTCTCTCTCTCACACACACACACACACACACACACACACAACTGATATCCAAATGTAATAACTGAAATTCTCGAGTGACAGTGATGGAGAGAATGGCATGTTGAGTGAGCCTTTGACTGACTAATTTTAACAGTGCTAGAGTGAGTGAGTGTGTGGGTGTGTGAGTGAGCATGAGTGAGTGGGTGAATGAGTGGGTGGGTGGGTGAGTAAGTGAGTGAGTGGGTGAGTGAGTGAGTGAATGAATGAATGGGTGTGTGAGTGAGAATGAGTGAGTGAGTGAGTGAGTGAATGAATGGGTGAGTAAGTGAGTGAGTGGGTGAGTGAGTGAGTGAATGAATGAATGGGTGTGTGAGTGAATGAGTGGGTGAGTGAGTGAATGAATGGGTAAGTAAGTGGGTGAGTGAGTGAATGAATGGGTGAGTGAGTGAGTGAGTGGGTGAGTGAGTGAATGAATGGGTAAGTAAGTGGGTGAGTGAGTGAGTGGGTGAGTGAATGAATGGGTGAGTGAGTGAGTGAGTGAGTGAGTGGGTGAGTGAGTGAATGAATGGGTGAGTGAGTGAGTGAGTGGGTGAGTGAGTGAATGAATGGGTGAGTGAGTGAGTGAGTGGGTGAGTGAGTGAGCAAGTAAGTAAGAGAGTGAATGAGTGGGTGAGTGAAGGTACGTGGGTGATTGAGGGGGTGAGTGAGGGAGTAAGTGGGGGAGTAAGTGGGTAAGTGAGTGGGTGAGTGAGTGGGTGAGTGTGTAAGTGGGAAAGTGAGTGAGTGAGTGGGTGGGTGGGTGAGTGAGTGAGTGAATGAGTGAGCGACAAAGTGAGTGAGTGAGTGAGAAAGCGAGTGAGTGAGTGTGTGGGTGTGTGAGTGAGTGGGAAAGTGAGTGAGTGAGAAAGTGAGTGGGTGGGTGAGTGAGTGAGTGAGTGAGTGAGTGGGTGAGTGAGTGAGTGAATGAATGGGTAAGTGAGTGAGTGGGTGAGTGAGTGAGTGAGTGAGTGAGTGGGTGAGTGAGTGAGTGAGTGGGTGAGTGAGTGAATGAATGGGTAAGTGAGTGAGTGGGTGAGTGAGTGAGTGAGTGAATGAATGGGTGAATAAGTAAGTGGGTGAGTGAGTGAATGAATGGGTGAGTAAGTGGGTGAATGAGTGAGTGGGTGTGAGTGAATGAATGGGTGAGTGAGTGGGTGAGTGAGAGAGCAAGTAAGAGAGTGAATGAGTGGGTGAGTGAAGGTAAGTGGGTGATTGAGTGAGTGAGGGGGTGAGTGAGGGAGTAAATGGAGAAGTAAGTGGGTAAGTGAGTGGGTGAGTGTGTAAGTGGGAATGTGAGTGAGTGAGTGGGTGGGTGGGTGGGTAAGTGAGTGAGTGAGTGAATGAGTGAGCGACAAAGTGAGTGAGTGAGAAAGCGAGTGAGTGAGTGAGTGGATGGGTGGGTGTGTGGGTGTGTGAGTGAATGAGTGGGAAAGTGAGTGAGTGAGAAAGTGGGTGAGTGAGTGGGTGAGTGAGTGAGTGAGTGAGTGAGTGTGAGTGAGTGAGTACGCGAGTGAGAATGAGAGTGAGCCAGGGGGGAGTGAGAAAACGATCAAGTGAGTGAGTGAGTGGGTGAGTGAGAAAGCGAGTGACTGAGTGAGTGAGAAAGTGAGTGAGTGATTGAGTGAGAAGTGAGTGAGTGAGTGAGTGGGTAAGTGAGAAAGCGAGTGAGATAGTAAGTGAGTGGGAGTGAAGGGCGATAATGGTGAAGCGATGGACACAAACTTTATAGATTGGCTTTAATATATATATATATATATATATATATATATATATATATATATATATATATATATATATATATATATATGCAATAGTTATTTTGCTCTACAAAAAAGGTGACTCAAAAGATCTTAGTAACTATCGACTCATTAGCTTATTATCAGTCATTTACAAACTCTTCACTAAAGTCCTTACGAACAGAATAACAACAATTTTGGAGGAAAACCAACCTCGTGAACAGGCAGGATTCCGAAGCGGGTATTCGACCACTGATCATCTACATACATTGAATCAGCTAATTGAGAAAACTACAAAATATAATAAACCACTGTGCTTAGGTTTTGTTGATTACGAAAAGGCTTTTGATTCAGTGGAGCACAGAGCGATTATAAATTCATTGCGAGAACAAGGAGTGAGTGAGAACATTGTAAAACTGCTCGAAAACATATATAAAGAGGGAACTGCTGTAGTTTACTTACATAAGGACTCGGAAAAAAATTAAGATTGAGAAAGACGTGCGTCAGGGAGATACAATTTCACCAAAATTATTTACAGCATGCCTAGAAAGTATTTTCAGAAAGCTAGACTGGGAAAACAAAGGAGTGAACATTGATGGAGAAAAGCTAAACCATTTAAGATTTGCAGAAGACATTGTCCTAATCTCAGAAACAGCGGAGGCATTGCAAGAAATGTTAAATGACCTAAACAGAGAAAGTCTGAAAGTAGGACTGAAGATGAACCGGAGAAAAACTAATGTTTAATTCACAAACACCAAAGAGCGTCATCAGAATAAGCGATGAAATTCTTGAAGAAGTTAAGGAGTACACCTACTTGGGACGAATACTAAAATTAACGAAAGATCATGATAGCGAAATAAAAAGACGCATTACAATTGGATGGAAAGCTTTCGGAAATCATAGAGACATTATGAAAAGTAGCTTGCCAGTTTGTATGAAACGAAAAGTATATAACGAATGTATAATTCCAGCTATGACGTATGGTTGTGAGACCTGGTAATTGACAGAATCAATGGAAAATAAATTAATCCGTTCTCAGAGAGCAATGGAAAGGTCAATGTTGGGAATATCTTTAAGAGACAGGGTGAGAGAGCAGACTAAAGTCAGAGATATTATAGAAGTTATAAAAGAACAGAAATGGAGGTGGCCAGGCCATAAAGCAAGAATAAGAGATAACCGATGGAGCAGGAGGCTGACTGACTGGACACCAAGAGAATATATATATATATATATATATATATATATATATAGCCAGACGCCTCAATCCCGTTTGGGGTGGCCACAAACAAATCGCCTCCAAGTCGCCCTGTCCCCCGCCATTTCACTCCCCTGCTCCCAACTCACACCCCCCTCTCTCATATACCTCTCCACCCCATCTCTCCATCTCATCCTCGGCCTCCCCCTCCCTCTTTCCCCCTCCACCTCACTCACATACACTCTCTTCGTCAGTCTTTCACCCTCCATCCTCTCCACATGGCCAAACCACCTCAGTGTGTTCCTCATAACGCTTCCTATTACATCCACATCCACACCACAACGCTCCTTTATATCCTCATTCGTCAGCCTGTCTCTCCATGTGACTCCACAGTATATATATATATATATATATATATATATATATATATATATATATATATATATATATATATATATATATTCGTGGGTGAGTGAGTGAGTGAGTGAGTAGGTGGGTGAGTGAGAAAGTGACTGAGTGAGTGAGTGGGTGAGTGAGAAAGGCAGTGAGTGAGTGGGTAAGTGAGAGAGAAAGCGAGTGGGTGAGAAAGCGAATGAGTGGGTGAGAAAGTGCGTGAGTGGGTGAGAAAGTGAGTGAGTGGGTGAGAAAGCGAGTGAGTAAGTGAAAAAGCGAGTGACTGAGTGAGAAAGCGACTGAGTGAGTGCGTGGGTGGGTGGGAAAGTAAGTGAGTGAATGAGAAAGTGGGTGAGTGAGTGAATGGGTGAGTGAGAAAGTGGGTGAGTGAGTGAGTGAGTGGGTGAGAAAGTGAGTGGGTGAGTAAGAAGCGAGTAAGTGGGCAAGTGAGTGAGTGAGTGAAGGGCGATAATGGTGAAGCGATGGACACAAACTTTATAGATTGGCTTAATGTTTCCTTTTATGGCTACTGGACAGTCGATCTAGCTTTGACGTACGCTACTGTCACGTATAAATGTTGTGTTTTAATATCTATATTATAATGACCTGATTCCTGTATGTTTGGTTGTTACCATCACACACCAAACACCACCACATGTAGCGCCGTGTTTGCTAGAACAAGGTACTATTAAAAGATTCTGACTTGAAGACTAAAATCATTTCCAGTCCAATCGGGCCACCGGTTCCACTCCATGTCAAAGTCATTTCCTATCTTCAGTCAGTAATGCTAATGTACAGTAAATGGCTGTCAGTAAACAAGTATTAATGCCTATTTAATAAATATGGATATTATAAGTGAGTAATAAAGTCAAATGTAGAGATGATATAAGTGACGAGCTCAATGCAGGGATCCAGGCCATCCCTGGGTATGGGGTGGTCTAGGGGCAGGGCAGTCAGACCCTCCACTGATGTGTGATGCCGTGCGGTGGAGTTGAGGACAAACCTTTGAGTCATTGCAGCAGATGTCAGGTTCTGGAGGTCTCTGATCAGGATGGTCTAAGAAATATTTGTACGCAGTCCTGAGTCGCGAGTTAAACTGTTTCTTTTTCCAATTACTGCGCTAGGTCTTAGTCAAACCTATGGGGGGCACCTCAGTAATTGGGAAAATTTCATTATATTTCTACAGTAGGTGCATTGACGATTCCCTATGCATTTTATTTTCTGCATACCTGCGCTGATTTCGGGTAGTACCCCTTTTTTGTGGGAAGACATCTCTGCGCATATCACTAATTTGGCCGACCTTTACCCTTTCCTCACCAAACTCTTGAGCCAGGACAGAGTAGGTGCCCGCCTGCTACTCCTTTTCCTCGCCATGCTCATGAGCCAGGACAGGGTGGGTGCACGCCTGCTCCTCCTTTTCCTCACCATGCTCGTGAGCCAGGACAGGGTGGGTGCCTTCCTCCTCCTTTCCCGACTCAGGAGGGTTTTCATCGTGGTAAGTGGGTGGGGGGTGGGTGCCTTCCTCTCCCAGCTCAGCGGTGGGGGGGATGTTAGCGTTAGGAGGCTGGACAGGGTGGCATTCAACCGGAGAAAATATTGTTTGGTTGATATTCGAAAAGCATTTTTTCAGTGTTTTTCTTCCACTTTTAACCTTAAATTACAGTTATTCTCCTTTGATGTGCAGTGGCACTGGATCTGGGAACGTATAAACGAATTGCACTTGTCCTTTTGGCCCTGGTTCAGTATTCCAGTGTTCAACCTTTGTTTTGTTAAAGTGAAGTGTATGTTTGGTTTTGTATCTTTTTTGCCAGGGCCACCGGCAGCCTAACCTCTTTTCCTTTACTTTTAAATGGGTGGCATTGGCCCTGCTTTCCCCTTGTGTCAACCGCACACAACTGACAATGATGGCAGCCATTTCCCTGATGGCTAGGGCTCGCTGCAAATAGCTAACTTCCACCCAGGCTACAAAATGGAATTGTCAACTATCTTTCAGCTGGGTTTATCTGAAAGCAGAGGACTCAGACTATGACACTTGGTTACACTTCTCAGGACGAAATGACTACAATTGGCGGTCTGCGATGGCTGGGAAATTATCGCTGGAAATTTGGCAAGCGTCGACGCTGAGCAGCGAGGAATTTATGTTTGAATCCATCCCAATGTAATATTATATAGGAAAGGTGGAACCCGACTGATAAACATTATAACACATTACAGCAAAGGTGCAATGAATCTGTTGATGATGATGATTTACCAGGAGGAGGATAGGGACAGTATGGATTCCATAGTTAGTAGCGATGAGAGAGAAAATGATAGGACTGTGACGGTGATGATGATGATGATGATGATGATGATGATGATGATGATGATGATGTGTAGGAAGAGGTGGATGGTTGTGGTATACAATTAGTGATGATGATAATGATGGTGATGATGATGTGTAGGAAGAGGTGGATGGTGGTGGTAAGAATACTATTAGTGATGATGGTGATGGTGATGATGATGATGATGTATAGGAAGAGGTGGATGGTGGTGGTAAGGATACTATTAGTGAAGATGGTAATGGTGATGATGATGATGATGTGTAGGAAGAGGTGGATGGTGGTGGTAAGGATACTATTAGTGATGATGGTAATGGTGATGATGATGATGATGTGTAGGAAGAGGTGGATGGTGGTGGTAAGGATACTATTAGTGAAGATGGTAAAGGTGATGATGATGATGATGATGTGTAGGAAGAGGTGGATGGTGGTGGTAAGGATACTATTAGTGAATATGGTAATGGTAATGATGATGATGATGTGTAGGAAGAGGTGGATGGTGGTGGTAAGGATACTATTAGTGATGATGGTAAAGGTGATGATGATGATGATGATGTGTAGGAAGAGGTGGATGGTGGTGGTAAGGATACTATTAGTGATGATGGTGATGATGATGATGGTGATGATGATGATGGCGATGGTGATGATGATGTGTAGGAAGAGGTGGATGGTGGTAGTAAGAATACTATTAGTGATGATGGTGATGGTGATGATGATGATTATGTGTAGGAAGAGGTGGATGGTTGTGGTATACTATTAGTGATGATAATGATGGTGATGATGATGTGTAGGAAGAGGTGGATGGTGATGGTATACTATTAGTGATGATGATGATGATGATGATGTGTAGGAAGAGGTGGATGGTGATGGTATACTATTAGTGATGATGATAATGATGGTGATGATGATGTGTAGGAAGAGGTGGATGGTGGTGGTAAGGATACTATTAGTGATGATGATAATGATGGTGATGATGATGTGTAGGAAGAGGTGGCTGGTGATGGTATACTATTAGTGATGATGATGATGGTGGTATATGGATAGTACTGCTGCTGCTAATGATGATAGTAGTAGTAGGTTAATTCTAATGATGTAGTGGTGGACAGTGTCGCCTTCACGTGGTGGCACCAATACCACCAGACGGGTCCACTGCTCACTCATACAAACATCCGTCAACTTTTTTTTTTTAATGCAAGGAAAAAGGAACCAAAGGCCAGGAGCCCGCAAATCGTTCCTTCCAAGAGGAAAACAAAAACAATACAAAAGAGAGCGAAATTCAAGATCCGTTCATTTCCAGATGCCTGGACACACTGCCTTTGAAAGACTGGAAATCATAGGAAGTAGGAAATACAGACAGAGGGAGACAGTTCCAGAGTTGACCTGTTGCAGAAATGAAGGACTGGGAGTAACGGTTAACTCTTGCATTAGAGACTTGGACAGAAAAGGGATGAGAGTTTGTTGCTAAACTGGTGCTAAGTGCCCGCCACAGTGGTGGAGGGATGCAAGAAGACAATTCAGAGGAGCAGTGACCATTGAAGTAGCGACAGAAAAGAGAAAAAGATGCAACAGTGTGGCAAAGTGACAGAGGTTGAAAGGAGTCAGTAAGAAGAGAAGAATTAATGAGACGAAAAGCTTTTGACTCCACCCTATTGAGAAGAGCTGTATGTGGGAAGCCTGGCCACACATGAGTTGTTCTCTACACGGGCGAATGAAACCCGTGTAGCCTATAAGGTCAACAACTGTGCAGGGGTGAAGAAGGCACAGAGTCAGCATAGCACACCTAATCTCTTGGAAGCAGATTTTACAGATAGGTAATATGATCTTTCCAAGATAAGACCCAAGAGAATGAAACCCCAGTTATGTTTAAACATGATGCAGGATTGAGCTGGATATTATTAAACATTAGTGGGTACTCCTGTGGAAGATTTTGTCGGGTTGATAGGTGTAAAAACTGAGTTTCTGATGCATTCAAAACAACAAGATTACTTTTATCCCAGTCAGAAATACGAGCCAAGTCAGACATAAAGTAACTGCTGAGATGGACGTTGCGGGAACCGAATGGAAAGGTGAAGGATGGAATCATCAGCGTATGAGTGGATAGGGTTAGATGTACAGCTTAGAAAGTCACTGATGAATAAAAGGAAAAGGAAGAGAGTTGGTGATAGGACAGAGCCCTGAGGAACACCACTGTTGACGGTTCTAGAAGAACTGTGACTCTCTACAACAGCAGCTATAGAATGACCAAGAAGCAATAGATAAAGGCACAGATAGAAGGATAGAAATCATAAGAAGGCAGTCTGGACATTAAAGATTTATGCCAGACTCTATCACAAGCCTTTGAGATGTCAAGTGCAATGGCAAAATTTTCGCCAAAGTCCCAAAAAGAGAATGACCAGGAGTCTGAAAGGTAGGTGAGAAGATCGCCAGTGGAGCATCCCTGACGGAACCCGTACTGACGATCAGAAAGAAGGTTGTGATAGGAAAGATGCTTTAAATTTTTTCTGTTAAGAAGAGATTCAAAAACTTTTGAGATACAGAATGTTAAAGCAATTAGACGATAGTTGGAGGGTTGGGAATGGTCACCCTTCTTTGGAGAGCAAACTTCCAGCATGAGAGCAAACTTCCAGCAAGAAGGAATGGTACAAGTTGACACACAAAGGCAAAACAGTTTACCTACACACAACTTTTTTCTTTTTTTTTCTGGGCAGACATATACTTGACAGGCTGGTGATAACTGGCTGAGTGAAACATGTCCGACTAACATCGTTGTATTTGAGTTAGTCAGTAAGGTTCCATTCAAATTACCAGTAATTATATGAAATACAGCCATGTTATTCGGACATGTTGCATTCAGCCAGCCATCACCAACCTGTCAAGTGCATTTTCGCCTTGATAAAAAAACAGAGTTACAGGCAGGGTGTAAGCACAGAAGCACAGTTCTTGAGGACAACAGGAGGGACTCCATCAGGCCCATATGCCTCGTTAGTATTGAGGCCAGTGATGGCAGAAAATACATCAGCTAAAGAAATTTTAATGTCAGCCATGAGGAAGTCAGAAGGGGGAAGTGATGGAGGAACAGCACCGGAATCGTCTAAGGTGGAACTGGAGGAGAAAGTCTGGGCGAAGAGATCTGCTTTATCAGTAGAAGAAATTGCTTCAGAGCCATCAGAGTGGAAAAGAGGAGGGAAGCAGGAGGGAAGAATGATGAGGTAAAGTTGTTAGAAAGGTTTTTGGCAAGGTGCCAGAAGGAGCGGAGGGAATCTGAGTTGGAGAGTTCAGAACATTTATTATGAATGGAACTATTTTCTGCAGAGCAAAGAACAGGCTTCGAACATTTCCAGGCAGAAACATATAAGAGACGAGATTCAGGGGTGGGTTGGCTCCGGTACCTTTTATAGGCCCTCTCCTTGTTGCTGACAGCATTAGAACAAGTGTGGTTAAACCAAGGCCTTTTTGCATTAGTCACAGGATATGAGAAAGGAATGTATGCTTCCATGTCCGAGAGAATAACTTCCATAATGCTCAAGGCACACTCAGATGGCTCCCGACCATGGAGGTAATAATCATTCCTGGGAATATCAAAGGATTCCCTGAAGGCCTCCCAATCTGCAGCTCCAAAGTGCCACAGATGCTGCTTCTTGGGAGGGTCCACAGGCCTTACTGCAGCAACAGGACAGGTTAAGGTGATAAGGTTGTGATCGGAGGAGCCCAACGGAGAGGAAAAAGTAACAGTGTAAGCAGAAGGATTAGTTGTAAGGAAGAGGTCAAGTATGTTGGAGCTCTCTCCAAGGCGGTCAGGGATACGGGTAGGGTGCTGTACAAGCTGCTGTATGGTCAGACTCAAATATGAAGTCCGTTTGGGTGGGGCCCGAGAGGGGATTTCCCTCTCTACAGCTCTGTCGCATCAACCCCAGTACCTATCTCTCTCTCTGTCATATGTCAGCTATTTACTATTTGAAATTGTATATTAAATATTCTGTACTTATTAAATATATTAAATAAGGCTATATAGTGCTATGAATGTGTCGCTTTTTAGGATAATAGCAATGATTTGTATAAATTCCACACCACGTGACAACGTCGCTTTCCGACGTTGCCAGAGGTCAAGGACACCCACCTCAGACTACAGGTGACCGGTCACTTCCTGCCTGATCCCCACCCACGATGGCAGCTACTCCGACTCGCTCTCGTGTGCTCCACAGTCGGGAGAAAGAACTTATTTACAATGTGAACAAGTATTTTCTAGAAGAAAGATCAGAGAGAGGACTTATGCCTACTGGGGAAACCTCTATTAAAAAAAAAAAAAAAAAAAAAACGCGCCAAGACTTTTACCTCAGTGGTGGTGTGGAAAAAAAGATCGAAACAATATAGAAGAAAACACAACTTATAAATATATAAAAACTTTCTCAATCAACTGAGAGAGAGAGAGAGAGAGAGAGAGAGAGGAGGTTTGGCAGAGCTGTAGAGAGGGAAATCCCCACGCGGGCCCCACCCAAACGGACTTCATATTTGAGTCTGACCATAGGTCATTAAGGATAGAAAAGATGTAGGCTTGTTCACCAGGTGGATCAGTGAAAGGAGAGGAGACCCAAAGGTGGTTGAACAAACGTCTTTCAACTTCCACCCTATCCCTCAAAAGGTGCATGGCGGAATATAGGAGGAGGGCGATTGAAGCCTGTGGTGCACTGGACTCAAATTTCAAATCAGACTTGCACCATCACCACCATCACCATCACCACAACCACCACCACCACCACAACCACCACCACCACCCTATCCTGGAACACTGCTCTGACATCTATGCAGTATAAGACCTGAAATAACAGCTTGTGGTTAAAAGCTACCTTATAAAGTATGTAGTATGCAGGAGGTATATACAGTAGATGTGCTGGAAAGGGATGCCTTCACGTGGTGGCACTGATATAACCAGGTGGTGAAGCTGCTTAGTTAGCCTATACAAATATCCCTCAATCCTTCCCTATACACAACCACACAAGGTGGACTGCAGAAAGGCAGTTTTGGCCTGCAGTCCACTGGGTTTACATACAAATAAGCCTATGGTTGCAGCCACTATTACTACTACTACTATTGCAGGTATTACAATATATATATAATGGTTCAGAGCCCAGCAGTCAGTCCTGGCACTGCATAAACACTTGTGGCACTGTACTATTGCAGGTATTACAATACATATAGTGGTTCAGAGCCCAGCAGTCAGTCCTGGCACTGCATAAACACTTACCAGAATTGCTCACTTGTGCCACTGTACTATTGCAGGTATTACAATATACAGTATAGTGGTTCAGAGCCCAGCAGTCAGTCCTGGCACTGCATAAACACTTGTGGCACTGTACTATTGCAGGTATTACAATATATATATAATGGTTCAGAGCCCAGCAGTCAGTCCTGGCACTGCATAAACACTTGTGCCACTGTACTATTGCAGGTATTACAATATACTGTATTTATTAAATCTATCACTGCGCTGGGTGAGTGGATGGTACCTACTAGACAGACATAGGTAGGTGGACAAACAGGTATATTAAATAAATATTGGCGCCTTTTAAGCAACTTTTAATCTATTTTTGCAACTATCTATCTATATTTATTTATTTATTTATTTATCTAATAAATCTGTCACTACATCGGGTGAGTGGATGGTAGCCCACCAACTAGATAGACGGATAAGTAGGTAGATAGACAGGTAAAGAAAATAAATGCTGATGCCTTTTAATCAAATTTTAATCTATATTGGCAACTATCTGTATCTATCTAATAAATTCATCACTACATCTGGTGAGCGGATGGTACCTACTTGATAGATAGATAGACAGACGTAGAGGAAAATAAACTCTGACGCCTTTTCGCAACTATCTCTGTTCTCCTCTAATAAATATATCACTTCATCTGGTGAGTGGATGGTATCTTCTACAAAGATAAATAGGTAGGTAGACAGACATGTAGAGGAAAATAAATACTGAAGTCTTTTTGCAACTATCTCTATGTACCAATCTAATAAATTTATTACTACATCGGGTGAGTGGATGGCACCTTCTATAAAGATAAATAGTTAGGCAGACAGACAGGTAGAAAAAATAAACATTAATGCCTATAAAATAACTATTAATCCATTTTTTGCATATATATATATTATATATATACATATATATATATATATATATATATATATATATATATATATATATATATATATATATATATATATATATCTGATTCATCCATCACTACACTGGGTGAGTGGATGGTACCTACTGGGTAGACAGATAGGTACGTAGACAGACAGGGCAGAGAAAATAAATATTGATGTCTTATAATTAAATTTTAATCTATTTTTGTGGGTGTCTAAAAGTATCTATCATAAATCTTTCACTACATCGGGTGAGAGGATGGTACGTACTAGATAGGTAGATCCACACATAGGTAGACAGTCAGGTAGAGAAAATAAATACTGATGTCTTCTGATCAACTTTGAATTTATTTTTGCAGCTGCCTATATTTATCTGTCTAATAACTATCACTTCATCGGGTGAGTGGATGGTACATATTTTATAGGCATACAGGTAGGCTGGCAGACAGGTAGAGAAAATAAATACCGGTACTGAAGCCTTTTCACAACTATCTGTATGTATTATACTTGTCTAATAAATCTGCCCCTACATCGGATGAGTGGATGGCATCTACTCGGCAGACAGACGGTAGGTAGGCAGACAGGTAGATAAAATAAATATTGATGTCTTTTGTTCAACTTTTAAGCTTTGTAACCATCTACAGTATATGTATCTAATAAATGTTACTACATCGGGTGAGTGGATGGTACCTACTAGACAGACGGGTAGGTAGGTAGACAGACAGGTAGAGAAAATAAATGTAGATGTCTTTTAATCAACTTGTAATCTATTTTCGTAACTCTCATTATGTATCTAATAAATCTATCACTACATCGTGTTAATGGATGGTACCTACCTGATAGACAGATAGGGTAAAGAAAATTAATATTGATGCCTTTTAATTAACTTTTAATCTATTTTTGCAATTAACTATACGTATCTATCTAATAAGTCTATCACTACATCGGGGGAGTGGATGGTACCTAGGTGATAGATAGATAGGAGAGAGGAAAATAAATACCGATGCCTTTTAATTAAGTTTTAATTTATTTTTCAACTATCTACATGTATCTATCAAATAAGTCTATCACTACATCGGGTGAGTGGATGGTACCTTCAAGATAGATACGTAGGCATACAGGTAGAGAAAAAAAATACTGATGCCTTTTAACAAACTTTTAATGTATTTATTCAACTATCCATATGTACCCGGTATCTCTCTAATAAATCTATCACTACATCGGGTGAGTGGATGGTACCTACTAGATAGATAGATAGGGTAGAGAAAATGAATATTGGTGCATTTTAATAAACTTTTAATCAATTTTTGGCAACTATGTATACGTACGTACAGTACCTATCTAATAAATGTCACTACATCGGGTGAGTGGATGGTACCTACTAGATAAACAGATAGGTAGGTAGACAGACAGGTCGAAAAAATAAATACTGATGCCTTCTATTTAACTTTAATTCTATGTTACAACTATCTATATCTAAATCTATCACTACATCGTGTGAGTGAATGGTACCTACTTTACAGATAGATAAGTAGGTAGACAGATAAAATAAATATTGAAGCCTTATCGCAAATATTTATATGTATCTATCTAATAAATGTATCACTACATCGGATGAGTGGATGGTATCTACTAGATAGAAAAATGACTAGGTAGACAGACTGGAAGAGAAAATAAATTTTCATGCCTTTTAATCGACTTTTAATCTATTTTTGCAACTACCTATGCGTACCTATCCAATAACTTGATCACTACATCGGATGAGTGGATGGCACCTACTTGGTAGAGATAGTAGGCAAATAAATAGGTAGAGAAAATAAATATTGATGTCTCTGAATCAACTTTAACATTTTGTTGCAACTATCTTTATGTATCTATCTAATAAATCCATCACTACATCAGGTCAGTGGATGGTAGTACCTACAAGATTGAGAGACAGGCAGATAGGTAATTAAAATAAATTTTGAAGCCTTTTAATCAACTTTAAATCTATTTTTGCAACTATACTATGTATCTATCTACTATCACCACATCGGGTGAATGGATGGTATCTACTTAAGAGACAGATTGGAAGGTAGACAGACATGTAGAGATAATAAGTACTGATGCCTTTTAATCATCTTTTAATATAATTTGCACCAATCTATATTTATGTATCCATTATACCTATCAGTACATCGGGTGAGAGGATGGTACCTACTAGGCAGACAGATAGGTAGGTATACACACAAGTAGTTGAGATAAATATTGATGCCTTTTAATCAACTTTTAAGCTATTTTTGCAACTGTCTATACCAGTGTGTATCTTATCAAATAAATCTATCACTACATCGGGTGAGTGGATGGTACCTACTAGATAGGCACACAGGTAGGGAGACAGACATGTACAGAAAATAAATAGGCTAGTTATGCCTTTTAATCAAATTTTGATGTTTTTACAACTCTCTATATGTATGTATAATACATCTATCACTACATCGGGTGAGTGGATGGTACCTACTTCATAGACAGATAGGTAGGTTGAAAAACAGGTAGAGAAAGTAGGCTAAATATTGGTGCCTTTTAATCAACTTTCCATCCATTTTTGCAACTATCTATAACGGTATGTATCTATCAAATAAATCTGTCACTGCATCGGATGAGTGGATGGTGCAGTACCTACTAGATAGATAGATAGGTAAGTTGACAAGCAGGCAGAAAAAATATTGATCCCTTTTTATGAACCTTTAATCTATTTTTTTGCAACTGTCTGTATGTAGCTGTCTCATATCTATCACTACATCGGGTGAGTGGATGGTACCTACTTGATAGATAGATAGGTACGTAGACAGACAGGTAAGAGAAACAAGAATATTGCCTTTTAATCAACTTTTAATATAGCTACTTGTGCAATCATCCATAGGTATCTATCTAATAAATGTATCTTTAGGCTACATCGGATGAGTGGATGACGGATTGGTAAGCAGACAGACAGGTAGTAAAAATAAATACTGATGCCTTTTAATCTACTTTTAATCACGTTCTGCAATTATCAATAATTATGTGTCTATCTAGTAAATCTATCACTACATCTGGTGAGTGGATGGTACTTTCCTGATAGAAAAATAGGCAGGTGGACAGACAGGTCGAGAAAATAAATACTGATGCCTTACAATCAACTTTTAATCTAATTTTACAACTATCTCTACGTATCTATCTAATAGATGTCACTACATTGGGTGAGTGGACGGTACGTAAGCTAGTGGACTTGTAAATATACGCAGGCACATTCGTCTAGGTAGGTAGGATGAAAAATGAATAAGGTGTTTGTGTCTATCTTTGATTATCGATAGATTAAAGATGACCTGATAACCTGTTTGTAGGTCATGTGAAAAGATTACATAAGTGTGATGATGATGATGATGATGATAATAATAATAATAATAATAATAATAATAATAATAATAATAATAATACCACCACCACCAATAATAATAATAATAATAATAATAATAAAAATAATAACAGCAACAACAACAACAACAATAATCATTATCATCATCATCACCATAATAATAATAGCAGCAAAGCAGCAATTTTGTTATTATTAGCATTATTATTATTATTAGCAGTAGTAGTAGTAGGATTGGAAGTCAGGTATAATTATTCCCTTGTACAAAGGAAAAGGGGAAAAAGAAGTGTGTGGTAATCATAGGGTCATTTGTCTTCTTAGTATAATAGGAAAAGTGTATGGTAGGATACTTATAGACAGAGTTAGAGAAAGAACAGAGAAATTAGTTGGAGAAGAACAGGGAGGCTTTAGGAAGGGAAGAGGTTGTGTAGATCAGAGTTTCATTCTTAGATCTTTAGTGGAAAAGTTTCTAGAGAAGGGAAAGAAGTTGTATGCGGCTTTCATGGATTTGGAGAAAGCATATGACAGGGTGGATAGACAAGGATTGTGGAAAGTGTTAAGAATATATGGAGTAGATGGGAAGTTGTTGAATGCTGTGAAGAGTATGTACGATGGTGCGAAGGCTGCAGTGCGTGTGGATGGTGAACTAAGTGAATTTTTCTCCTTGAAAGTTGGGTCGAAACAGGGATGTGTCATGTCTCCATGGTTGTTCAATCGGTACATGGATGGGGTAATAATAGAGGTACAAGGTAGGGTAGTGGATGTTGGAGTGGCCCTGGTGAGAGAGGATAGTGTTTGGAAACTCCCTGTACTGTTGTTTGCAGATGATACTGTGTTGTTGAGTGAAGACAAAGGGGAGCTGCAAGGCTTGGTGGATGAGTTTGAGAGAGTGTGTAAGAAACGGAACCTAAAGGTGAATGAAGGGAAGAGTAAAGTGATGGTCTTTGAGAGAGGTGAAGTTAGTGAATGTACAGCGAGGTTAGATGGTGAGGAATTGGAAAATGTGAGTACGTTTAAGTATTTGGGTAGTGTGATGAGTAAGGATGGAGGTTTGGAGGGTGAAGTGCTTGAAAGGGTACAGCAGGGAAGAAAGGTTGCAGGTTCTTTGAAAGCAGTGATAAGAAACAGGGAAGTGGGCATGGAATTGAAAAAGTTACTACATGACAGTATTGTGATACCAACTCTAACGTACGGAAGTGAAGCTTGGACATTGTTGGAAGGACACAAGTCAAGAGTGAGAGCAGTGGAAATGAGTTATTTAAGAGGAGCCTGTGGAGTCACGTGGAGAGACAGGCTGACTAATGAGGATATAAAGGAGCGTTGTGGTGTGGATGTGGATGTGATAGGAAGCGTTATGAGGAACACACTGAGGTGGTTTGGCCATGTGGAGAGGATGGAGGGTGAAAGACTGACGAAGAGAGTGTATGTGAGTGAGGTGGAGGGGGGAAGAGGGAGGGGGAGGCCGAGGATGAGATGGAGGGATGGGGTGGAGAGGTATATGAGAGAGGGGGGTGTGAGTTGGGAGCAGGGCAGTGAAATGGCGGGGGACAGGGCGACTTGGAGGCGATTTGTTTGTGGCCACCCCAAACGGGATTGAGGCGTCTGGCAATCGATAGATAGATAGATAGTAGTAGTAGTAGTAGTAATAGCAGCAGCAGTAGTAGTAGTAGTAGTAGTAGTAATAGTAGTAGTAGTAGCAGCAGTAGTAGCAGTAATAGTAGTAGTAGTAGTAATAATAATAATAATAATAATAATAATAATAATAATATAACGGTAGTAGCTGTAGCAACAGCAGCAGCAGCAGTAGTAGTAGTAGTAGTAGTGGTAGTAGTAATAATAATATTAATAATAATAATAATAATAATAATAATAATATAACGGTAGTAGCTGTAGCAGCAGCAGCAGCAGCAGCAGTAGTAGTAGTAGTGGTAGTAGTAGTAGTAGTAGTAATAATAATAATAATAATAACAATAATAATAATAATAGTTGCTGTATAAGTAGTAACAGTAATAACAAAAGCAGTCATAGTAGTACTGATAGTAGTGGTAGTAGTAGTAGTAGTAATAATAAGTCGTAGTAGTAGTACTACTAAAAATAACAATAACAATGAATTTCCCCTCACCATCTTGTCCAAACCAGGCATAGTTTCCTTTTTCCGGCACTTGTGCCACTTGCCTCGCCTCCACAGTAATCCAGTCTGTCCATTCATCACGGCAAACACAATGGCAAACGTCCAATATACGCACAGCACAAAGTTAATACCAGCTGCGACACCGACGTTCTCCCCCCTTCCTGACCCGCGGGGTGACTGACTGCCCGATGGTTGGCAACGCTGCGTCTCAAGGGTCACGTGACCAAGGCAATATTGTGCCTGAGATTCCTCCAGTTAAATTTATGACGATTAAAACCAAACTTGCATGAATTTTTTTCCCATGTTTTAAATCAATAAGTGATAGTACAGATTTTATTTGATAGAAATGTAATGGAAAGAAATAAAGTGGAAAATATCACCATCGTAATATACGTTGGTCGTTTCTTTTAAAAGACTGCATCTCCGGGACCTTCCTTCAGGTGTACCATCACTCAACATTGGCAACGCTGAGCTCTTTTTAAATCTTTGAATGCTTACAGGTAATGTCTTGATTATTTCTGACGTGCTTGCAATAAACAAGTAATGGTAGAGTTTATTTATCTTAAGGGAGGTTATTGGCTTTCTGAACCTTATTTACCGTAGTTCAGAGGCAAAATAAGACGATGTTGTGGCCCTGCATCCTCTCCACAGCGTTCCTTCGAGACTGACGCCATTTCTTGCGTCAACATCTTGTTACCGGTCAACAAACAAGATGTAGATATGGCAAAATAAGGCAAATGATGAGAATTCTGAGGTAATACTTGACAGAAATGCAAGAAAATGCTTACGGGACACCCAGATTAAACAAATACGTCCAACAAATGACTACTAAAAGCAAAACACATCTCAGGAAGTTGCCGTTAACGGTCAGCGCCTGCAACTTGGCGCCGCTGTCCTTGCAATGTGTCCTTGAAATGTTTGGACGGTTAAAGGCAGTTGTGGCAGTGTTGGCGCGTCCTTTGCAATAGGTCAGTGATAATAGAGGTTGCACTTAACCCTTTCCCTGCTGCTGCACAAGGCGTCTGTTGTCATCTGATGCAACTTCTCCTTGGTTACTAGTCAAACCGCACCTCAAATCTGACTTACTTGGCCGTCCACTGCAACTACTGCTACCAAATATTACCAGTACTACTACTACCAACGCTACTACTACTACTACTACTACTACTACTACTACCACCACCACCACCACCACCGTACATACACTGGACTCAGCGTGTATAAATCTCACCAGGATATTGTTGTTGCTGCTTACCCCTACCTAGTGTGTGTGGCCGAGCAGACCCGTCGACAAGTTTTTTTTTTTTTTTTTTTTTTTTTTTTGTGGGGCCACTACAGGTACAGTACAACGTGTGGGCAACCGGCGCATCCTTGTGGTAGACACCGCCTCACCAGGGTCCTTCTCACGGTGAGGTGCAGGCAAATAGAAGAGGTTTGTGGGCTGGGTGGCCGCCGCAGATGTTTGCCTGCGCCGCTGAGGTAAGCCAGTGTAAAGGCAAGTAAAGCCAGACTAGCGGTAAGCCATTTAAGGCCAGGGAAATGAGCCACAACCAATGTATAGCCAAGTATAGCCACAGCAACCCATAGAAGGCCAGGGAACCTATGTGTTTTGTGTGGGTTAGTCTGCCCTCAGCATATTGCCCACACTGACTGATAGATTACAAGATAGACAGATAGAGAAAATGACCAACAGGCAAATGTCTTAGATAGACACATAGATAGATGGACAGACAAATGGATAGATAAATGGATAGATGGATAGATAGATGGATAGATAGATAGATGGATATACAGATGGATGGTTAGATGGATGGATAGACAGATGGATGGATAGATAAACAACTAGATAGATAGATACATAGACAGACAGATAAACAGATATACAGATAGATAGATAGATAAATAGACAGATAGGCAGACAGAAAAATAGATAGATACAAAATAGATAGATAGACAGAAAATAGATAGACAGACAGATAGATGGACAGAGACAGACAGATAGACAGAGAAACTGATAGACAGATAGATATATAGACAGATAGAT
>NW_027642869.1:267500-287500 GCF_032717465.1 Coenobita brevimanus
ATTCTCTCTCTCTCTCTCTCTCTCTCTCTCTCTCTCTCTCTCTCTCTCTCTCCTTCCATCTGCATCACCCTTGTAGGTCACTGGTGTTCTGTCGGTCACCACCAATTCATTCTCTCTCTCTCTCTCTCTCCTTCCATCTGCATCACCCTTGTAGGTCACTGGTGTTCTGTCGGTCACCACCAATTCATTCTCTCTCTCTCTCTCTCCCTGCATCTGCATCACCCTTGTAGGTCACTGGTGTTCTGTCGGTCACCACCAATTCATTCTCTCTCTCTCTCTCTCTCTCCCTGCATCTGCATCACCCTTGTAGGTCACTGGTGTTCTGTCGGTCACCACCAATTCATTCTCTCTCTCTCTCTCCCTGCATCTGCATCACCCTTGTAGGTCACTGGTGTTCTGTCGGTCACCACCAATTCATTCTCTCTCTCTCTCTCTCTCCCTGCATCTGCATCACCCTTGTAGGTCACTGGTGTTCTGTCGGTCACCACCAATTCATTCTCTCTCTCTCTCTCTCTCCCTGCATCTGCATCACCCTTGTAGGTCACTGGTGTTCTGTCGGTCACCACCAATTCATTCTCTCTCTCTCTCTCCCTGCATCTGCATCACCCTTGTAGGTCACTGGTGTTCTGTCGTTCACCACCAATTCATTCTCTCTCTCTCTCTCCCTGCATCTGCATCACCCTTGTAGGTCACTGGTGTTCTGTCGGTCACCACCAATTCATTCTCTCTCTCTCTCTCTCTCCCTGCATCTGCATTACCCTTGTAGGTCACTGGTGTTCTGTCGGTCACCACCAATTCACTCTCTCTCTCTCTCTCTCTCCCTCCATCTGCATCACCCTTGTAGGTCACTGGTGTTCTGTCGGTCACCACCAATTCATTCTCTCTCTCTCTCTCTCTCCCTGCATCTGCATCACCCTTGTAGGTCACTGGTGTTCTGTCGGTCACCACCAATTCATTCTCTCTCTCTCTCTCCCTGCATCTGCATCACCCTTGTAGGTCACTGGTGTTCTGTCGGTCACCACCAATTCATTCTCTCTCTCTCTCTCTCCCTGCATCTGCATCACCCTTGTAGGTCACTGGTGTTCTGTCGGTCACCACCAATTCATTCTCTCTCTCTCTCTCTCCCTGCATCTGCATTACCCTTGTAGGTCACTGGTGTTCTGTCGGTCACCACCAATTCATTCTCTCTCTCTCTCTCTCCCTGCATCTGCATCACCCTTGTAGGTCACTGGTGTTCTGTCGGTCACCACCAATTCATTCTCTCTCTCTCTCTCTCTCCCTGCATCTGCATCACCCTTGTAGGTCACTGGTGTTCTGTCGGTCACCACCAATTCATTCTCTCTCTCTCTCTCTCTCCCTGCATCTGCATCACCCTTGTAGGTCACTGGTGTTCTGTCGGTCACCACCAATTCATTCTCTCTCTCTCTCTCTCTCCCTGCATCTGCATCACCCTTGTAGGTCACTGGTGTTCTGTCGGTCACCACCAATTCATTCTCTCTCTCTCTCTCTCTCCCTCCATCTGCATTACCCTTGTAGGTCACTGGTGTTCTGTCGGTCACCACCAATTCATTCTCTCTCTCTCTCTCTCTCCCTGCATCTGCATTACCCTTGTAGGTCACTGGTGTTCTGTCGGTCACCACCAATTCATTCTCTCTCTCTCTCTCTCCCTGCATCTGCATCACCCTTGTAGGTCACTGGTGTTCTGTCGGTCACCACCAATTCATTCTCTCTCTCTCTCTCTCTCCCTGCATCTGCATCACCCTTGTAGGTCACTGGTGTTCTGTCGGTCACCACCAATTCATTCTCTCTCTCTCTCTCTCTCCCTGCATCTGCATCACCCTTGTAGGTCACTGGTGTTCTGTCGGTCACCACCAATTCATTCTCTCTCTCTCTCTCTCTCCCTGCATCTGCATCACCCTTGTAGGTCACTGGTGTTCTGTCGGTCACCACCAATTCATTCTCTCTCTCTCTCTCTCTCTCCCTGCATCTGCATCACCCTTGTAGGTCACTGGTGTTCTGTCGGTCACCACCAATTCATTCTCTCTCTCTCTCTCTCTCCCTGCATCTGCATTACCCTTGTAGTGTTCTGGTGTTCTGTCGGTCACCACCAATTCATTCTCTCTCTCTCTCTCCCTGCATCTGCATCACCCTTGTAGGTCACTGGTGTTCTGTCGGTCACCACCAATTCATTCTCTCTCTCTCTCTCTCTCCCTGCATCTGCATTACCCTTGTAGGTCACTGGTGTTCTGTCGGTCACCACCAATTCATTCTCTCTCTCTCTCTCTCTCCCTGCATCTGCATCACCCTTGTAGGTCACTGGTGTTCTGTCGGTCACCACCAATTCATTCTCTCTCTCTCTCTCTCTCTCTCCCTGCATCTGCATCACCCTTGTAGGTCACTGGTGTTCTGTCGGTCACCACCAATTCATTCTCTCTCTCTCTCTCTCTCCCTGCATCTGCATCACCCTTGTAGGTCACTGGTGTTCTGTCGGTCACCACCAATTCATTCTCTCTCTCTCTCTCTCTCTCTCCCTGCATCTGCATCACCCTTGTAGGTCACTGGTGTTCTGTCGGTCACCACCAATTCATTCTCTCTCTCTCTCTCTCCCTGCATCTGCATTACCCTTGTAGGTCACTGGTGTTCTGTCGGTCACCACCAATTCATTCTCTCTCTCTCTCTCTCTCCCTGCATCTGCATTACCCTTGTAGGTCACTGGTGTTCTGTCGGTCACCACCAATTCATTCTCTCTCTCTCTCTCTCTCTCCCTGCATCTGCATTACCCTTGTAGGTCACTGGTGTTCTGTCGGTCACCACCAATTCATTCTCTCTCTCTCTCTCCCTGCATCTGCATCACCCTTGTAGGTCACTGGTGTTCTGTCGGTCACCACCAATTCATTCTCTCTCTCTCTCTCTCTCTCCCTGCATCTGCATCACCCTTGTAGGTCACTGGTGTTCTGTCGGTCACCACCAATTCATTCTCTCTCTCTCTCTCTCTCCCTGCATCTGCATCACCCTTGTAGGTCACTGGTGTTCTGTCGGTCACCACCAATTCATTCTCTCTCTCTCTCTCTCTCCCTGCATCTGCATCACCCTTGTAGGTCACTGGTGTTCTGTCGGTCACCACCAATTCATTCTCTCTCTCTCTCTCTCTCTCTCCCTGCATCTGCATCACCCTTGTAGGTCACTGGTGTTCTGTCGGTCACCACCAATTCATTCTCTCTCTCTCTCTCTCTCCCTGCATCTGCATTACCCTTGTAGGTCACTGGTGTTCTGTCGGTCACCACCAATTCATTCTCTCTCTCTCTCTCCCTGCATCTGCATCACCCTTGTAGGTCACTGGTGTTCTGTCGGTCACCACCAATTCATTCTCTCTCTCTCTCTCTCCCTGCATCTGCATTACCCTTGTAGGTCACTGGTGTTCTGTCGGTCACCACCAATTCATTCTCTCTCTCTCTCTCTCTCTCCCTGCATCTGCATTACCCTTGTAGGTCACTGGTGTTCTGTCGGTCACCACCAATTCATTCTCTCTCTCTCTCTCTCTCCCTGCATCTGCATTACCCTTGTAGGTCACTGGTGTTCTGTCGGTCACCACCAATTCATTCTCTCTCTCTCTCTCTCTCCCTGCATCTGCATCACCCTTGTAGGTCACTGGTGTTCTGTCGGTCACCACCAATTCATTCTCTCTCTCTCTCTCTCTCCCTGCATCTGCATCACCCTTGTAGGTCACTGGTGTTCTGTCGGTCACCACCAATTCATTCTCTCTCTCTCTCTCTCTCCCTGCATCTGCATTACCCTTGTAGGTCACTGGTGTTCTGTCGGTCACCACCAATTCATTCTCTCTCTCTCTCTCTCTCTCTCCCTGCATCTGCATCACCCTTGTAGGTCACTGGTGTTCTGTCGGTCACCACCAATTATTTCTCTCTCTCTCTCTCTCTCCCTGCATCTGCATCACCCTTGTAGGTCACTGGTGTTCTGTCGGTCACCACCAATTCATTCTCTCTCTCTCTCTCTCTCCCTGCATCTGCATCACCCTTGTAGGTCACTGGTGTTCTGCACGCTTGTAGGTCTCTGGTGTTCTGTCGGTCACCACCAATTCATTCTCTCTCTCTCTCTCCCTGCATCTGCATTACCCTTGTAGGTCACTGGTGTTCTGTCGGTCACCACCAATTCATTCTCTCTCTCTCTCTCTCTCCCTGCATCTGCATCACCCTTGTAGGTCACTGGTGTTCTGTCGGTCACCACCAATTCATTCTCTCTCTCTCTCTCTCTCTCCCTGCATCTGCATCACCCTTGTAGGTCACTGGTGTTCTGTCGGTCACCACCAATTCATTCTCTCTCTCTCTCTCTCTCTCCCTGCATCTGCATCACCCTTGTAGGTCACTGGTGTTCTGTCGGTCACCACCAATTCATTCTCTCTCTCTCTCTCTCCCTGCATCTGCATTACCCTTGTAGGTCACTGGTGTTCTGTCGGTCACCACCAATTCATTCTCTCTCTCTCTCTCTCCCTGCATCTGCATCACCCTTGTAGGTCACTGGTGTTCTGTCGGTCACCACCAATTCATTCTCTCTCTCTCTCTCTCTCCCTGCATCTGCATTACCCTTGTAGGTCACTGGTGTTCTGTCGGTCACCACCAATTCATTCTCTCTCTCTCTCTCTCTCTCCCTGCATCTGCATTACCCTTGTAGGTCACTGGTGTTCTGTCGGTCACCACCAATTCATTCTCTCTCTCTCTCTCTCTCCCTGCATCTGCATTACCCTTGTAGGTCACTGGTGTTCTGTCGGTCACCACCAATTCATTCTCTCTCTCTCTCTCTCTCCCTGCATCTGCATTACCCTTGTAGGTCACTGGTGTTCTGTCGGTCACCACCAATTCATTCTCTCTCTCTCTCTCTCTCCCTCCATCTGCATCACCCTTGTAGGTCACTGGTGTTCTGTCGGTCACCACCAATTCATTCTCTCTCTCTCTCTCTCTCCCTGCATCTGCATCACCCTTGTAGGTCACTGGTGTTCTGTCGGTCACCACCAATTCATTCTCTCTCTCTCTCTCTCTCCCTGCATCTGCATTACCCTTGTAGGTCACTGGTGTTCTGTCGGTCACCACCAATTCATTCTCTCTCTCTCTCTCTCTCTCTCCCTGCATCTGCATCACCCTTGTAGGTCACTGGTGTTCTGTCGGTCACCACCAATTCATTCTCTCTCTCTCTCTCTCCCTGCATCTGCATCACCCTTGTAGGTCACTGGTGTTCTGTCGGTCACCACCAATTCATTCTCTCTCTCTCTCTCTCCCTGCATCTGCATCACCCTTGTAGGTCACTGGTGTTCTGTCGGTCACCACCAATTCATTCTCTCTCTCTCTCTCTCTCCCTGCATCTGCATCACCCTTGTAGGTCACTGGTGTTCTGTCGGTCACCACCAATTCATTCTCTCTCTCTCTCTCTCCCTGCATCTGCATCACCCTTGTAGGTCACTGGTGTTCTGTCGGTCACCACCAATTCATTCTCTCTCTCTCTCTCTCTCTCCCTGCATCTGCATCACCCTTGTAGGTCACTGGTGTTCTGTCGGTCACCACCAATTCATTCTCTCTCTCTCTCTCTCTCCCTGCATCTGCATTACCCTTGTAGGTCACTGGTGTTCTGTCGGTCACCACCAATTCATTCTCTCTCTCTCTCTCTCTCCCTGCATCTGCATCACCCTTGTAGGTCACTGGTGTTCTGTCGGTCACCACCAATTCATTCTCTCTCTCTCTCTCTCTCCCTGCATCTGCATCACCCTTGTAGGTCACTGGTGTTCTGTCGGTCACCACCAATTCATTCTCTCTCTCTCTCTCTCTCCCTGCATCTGCATTACCCTTGTAGGTCACTGGTGTTCTGTCGGTCACCACCAATTCATTCTCTCTCTCTCTCTCTCTCCCTGCATCTGCATCACCCTTGTAGGTCACTGGTGTTCTGTCGGTCACCACCAATTCATTCTCTCTCTCTCTCTCTCTCCCTGCATCTGCATCACCCTTGTAGGTCACTGGTGTTCTGTCGGTCACCACCAATTCATTCTCTCTCTCTCTCTCCCTGCATCTGCATTACCCTTGTAGGTCACTGGTGTTCTGTCGGTCACCACCAATTCATTCTCTCTCTCTCTCTCTCCCTGCATCTGCATTACCCTTGTAGGTCACTGGTGTTCTGTCGGTCACCACCAATTCATTCTCTCTCTCTCTCTCTCTCCCTGCATCTGCATCACCCTTGTAGGTCACTGGTGTTCTGTCGGTCACCACCAATTCATTCTCTCTCTCTCTCTCTCTCCCTGCATCTGCATTACCCTTGTAGGTCACTGGTGTTCTGTCGGTCACCACCAATTCATTCTCTCTCTCTCTCTCTCTCCCTGCATCTGCATCACCCTTGTAGGTCACTGGTGTTCTGTCGGTCACCACCAATTCATTCTCTCTCTCTCTCTCTCTCCCTGCATCTGCATCACCCTTGTAGGTCACTGGTGTTCTGTCGGTCACCACCAATTCATTCTCTCTCTCTCTCTCTCTCCCTGCATCTGCATTACCCTTGTAGGTCACTGGTGTTCTGTCGGTCACCACCAATTCATTCTCTCTCTCTCTCTCTCCCTGCATCTGCATCACCCTTGTAGGTCACTGGTGTTCTGTCGGTCACCACCAATTCATTCTCTCTCTCTCTCTCTCTCCCTGCATCTGCATTACCCTTGTAGGTCACTGGTGTTCTGTCGGTCACCACCAATTCATTCTCTCTCTCTCTCTCTCTCCCTGCATCTGCATCACCCTTGTAGGTCACTGGTGTTCTGTCGGTCACCACCAATTCATTCTCTCTCTCTCTCTCTCTCCCTGCATCTGCATCACCCTTGTAGGTCACTGGTGTTCTGTCGGTCACCACCAATTCATTCTCTCTCTCTCTCTCTCTCCCTGCATCTGCATCACCCTTGTAGGTCACTGGTGTTCTGTCGGTCACCACCAATTCATTCTCTCTCTCTCTCTCTCTCCCTGCATCTGCATCACCCTTGTAGGTCACTGGTGTTCTGTCGGTCACCACCAATTCATTCTCTCTCTCTCTCTCTCTCTCTCCCTGCATCTGCATCACCCTTGTAGGTCACTGGTGTTCTGTCGGTCACCACCAATTCATTCTCTCTCTCTCTCTCTCTCCCTGCATCTGCATTACCCTTGTAGGTCACTGGTGTTCTGTCGGTCACCACCAATTCATTCTCTCTCTCTCTCTCTCTCCCTGCATCTGCATCACCCTTGTAGGTCACTGGTGTTCTGTCGGTCACCACCAATTCATTCTCTCTCTCTCTCTCTCCCTGCATCTGCATCACCCTTGTAGGTCACTGGTGTTCTGTCGGTCACCACCAATTCATTCTCTCTCTCTCTCTCTCTCCCTGCATCTGCATCACCCTTGTAGGTCACTGGTGTTCTGTCGGTCACCACCAATTCATTCTCTCTCTCTCTCTCTCCCTGCATCTGCATCACCCTTGTAGGTCACTGGTGTTCTGTCGGTCACCACCAATTCTTTCTCTCTCTCTCTCTCTCTCCCTGCATCTGCATCACCCTTGTAGGTCACTGGTGTTCTGTCGGTCACCACCAATTCATTCTCTCTCTCTCTCTCTCCCTGCATCTGCATTACCCTTGTAGGTCACTGGTGTTCTGTCGGTCACCACCAATTCATTCTCTCTCTCTCTCTCTCCCTGCATCTGCATTACCCTTGTAGGTCACTGGTGTTCTGTCGGTCACCACCAATTCATTCTCTCTCTCTCTCTCTCCCTGCATCTGCATTACCCTTGTAGGTCACTGGTGTTCTGTCGGTCACCACCAATTCATTCTCTCTCTCTCTCTCTCTCTCCCTGCATCTGCATTACCCTTGTAGGTCACTGGTGTTCTGTCGGTCACCACCAATTCATTCTCTCTCTCTCTCTCTCTCCCTGCATCTGCATCACCCTTGTAGGTCACTGGTGTTCTGTCGGTCACCACCAATTCATTCTCTCTCTCTCTCTCTCTCCCTGCATCTGCATCACCCTTGTAGGTCACTGGTGTTCTGTCGGTCACCACCAATTCATTCTCTCTCTCTCTCTCTCTCCCTGCATCTGCATTACCCTTGTAGGTCACTGGTGTTCTGTCGGTCACCACCAATTCATTCTCTCTCTCTCTCTCTCTCCCTGCATCTGCATTACCCTTGTAGGTCACTGGTGTTCTGTCGGTCACCACCAATTCATTCTCTCTCTCTCTCTCTCTCCCTGCATCTGCATCACCCTTGTAGGTCACTGGTGTTCTGTCGGTCACCACCAATTCATTCTCTCTCTCTCTCTCCCTGCATCTGCATTACCCTTGTAGGTCACTGGTGTTCTGTCGGTCACCACCAATTCATTCTCTCTCTCTCTCTCTCTCTCCCTGCATCTGCATTACCCTTGTAGGTCACTGGTGTTCTGTCGGTCACCACCAATTCATTCTCTCTCTCTCTCTCTCTCCCTGCATCTGCATCACCCTTGTAGGTCACTGGTGTTCTGTCGGTCACCACCAATTCATTCTCTCTCTCTCTCTCTCCCTGCATCTGCATCACCCTTGTAGGTCACTGGTGTTCTGTCGGTCACCACCAATTCATTCTCTCTCTCTCTCTCTCTCCCTGCATCTGCATCACCCTTGTAGGTCACTGGTGTTCTGTCGGTCACCACCAATTCATTCTCTCTCTCTCTCTCTCTCCCTGCATCTGCATCACCCTTGTAGGTCACTGGTGTTCTGTCGGTCACCACCAATTCATTCTCTCTCTCTCTCTCTCCCTGCATCTGCATTACCCTTGTAGGTCACTGGTGTTCTGTCGGTCACCACCAATTCATTCTCTCTCTCTCTCTCTCTCCCTGCATCTGCATCACCCTTGTAGGTCACTGGTGTTCTGTCGGTCACCACCAATTATTTCTCTCTCTCTCTCTCTCCCTGCATCTGCATTACCCTTGTAGGTCACTGGTGTTCTGTCGGTCACCACCAATTCATTCTCTCTCTCTCTCTCTCCCTGCATCTGCATCACCCTTGTAGGTCACTGGTGTTCTGTCGGTCACCACCAATTCATTCTCTCTCTCTCTCTCTCCCTGCATCTGCATCACCCTTGTAGGTCACTGGTGTTCTGTCGGTCACCACCAATTCATTCTCTCTCTCTCTCTCTCCCTGCATCTGCATCACCCTTGTAGGTCACTGGTGTTCTGTCGGTCACCACCAATTCATTCTCTCTCTCTCTCTCTCTCCCTGCATCTGCATCACCCTTGTAGGTCACTGGTGTTCTGTCGGTCACCACCAATTCATTCTCTCTCTCTCTCTCTCCCTGCATCTGCATCACCCTTGTAGGTCACTGGTGTTCTGTCGGTCACCACCAATTCATTCTCTCTCTCTCTCTCTCTCTCTCCCTGCATCTGCATCACCCTTGTAGGTCACTGGTGTTCTGTCGGTCACCACCAATTCATTCTCTCTCTCTCTCTCTCCCTGCATCTGCATCACCCTTGTAGGTCACTGGTGTTCTGTCGGTCACCACCAATTCATTCTCTCTCTCTCTCTCTCTCTCTCCCTGCATCTGCATCACCCTTGTAGGTCACTGGTGTTCTGTCGGTCACCACCAATTCATTCTCTCTCTCTCTCTCTCTCCCTGCATCTGCATCACCCTTGTAGGTCACTGGTGTTCTGTCGGTCACCACCAATTCATTCTCTCTCTCTCTCTCTCTCTCCCTGCATCTGCATCACCCTTGTAGGTCACTGGTGTTCTGTCGGTCACCACCAATTCATTCTCTCTCTCTCTCTCTCTCTCTCTCCCTGCATCTGCATCACCCTTGTAGGTCACTGGTGTTCTGTCGGTCACCACCAATTCATTCTCTCTCTCTCTCTCTCTCTCTCTCTCTCTCCCTGCATCTGCATTACCCTTGTAGGTCACTGGTGTTCTGTCGGTCACCACCAATTCATTCTCTCTCTCTCTCTCTCTCTCCCTGCATCTGCATCACCCTTGTAGGTCACTGGTGTTCTGTCGGTCACCACCAATTCATTCTCTCTCTCTCTCTCTCCCTGCATCTGCATTACCCTTGTAGGTCACTGGTGTTCTGTCGGTCACCACCAATTCATTCTCTCTCTCTCTCTCTCTCTCCCTGCATCTGCATTACCCTTGTAGGTCACTGGTGTTCTGTCGGTCACCACCAATTCATTCTCTCTCTCTCTCTCTCTCCCTGCATCTGCATCACCCTTGTAGGTCACTGGTGTTCTGTCGGTCACCACCAATTCATTCTCTCTCTCTCTCTCTCTCCCTGCATCTGCATCACCCTTGTAGGTCACTGGTGTTCTGTCGGTCACCACCAATTCATTCTCTCTCTCTCTCTCTCTCTCCCTGCATCTGCATCACCCTTGTAGGTCACTGGTGTTCTGTCGGTCACCACCAATTCATTCTCTCTCTCTCTCTCTCTCTCCCTGCATCTGCATCACCCTTGTAGGTCACTGGTGTTCTGTCGGTCACCACCAATTCATTCTCTCTCTCTCTCTCTCTCCCTGCATCTGCATCACCCTTGTAGGTCACTGGTGTTCTGTCGGTCACCACCAATTCATTCTCTCTCTCTCTCTCTCCCTGCATCTGCATCACCCTTGTAGGTCACTGGTGTTCTGTCGGTCACCACCAATTCATTCTCTCTCTCTCTCTCTCTCTCTCCCTGCATCTGCATCACCCTTGTAGGTCACTGGTGTTCTGTCGGTCACCACCAATTCATTCTCTCTCTCTCTCTCTCCCTGCATCTGCATCACCCTTGTAGGTCACTGGTGTTCTGTCGGTCACCACCAATTCATTCTCTCTCTCTCTCTCTCTCTCTCTCCCTGCATCTGCATCACCCTTGTAGGTCACTGGTGTTCTGTCGGTCACCACCAATTCATTCTCTCTCTCTCTCTCTCCCTGCATCTGCATCACCCTTGTAGGTCACTGGTGTTCTGTCGGTCACCACCAATTCATTCTCTCTCTCTCTCTCTCTCTCTCTCTCCCTGCATCTGCATCACCCTTGTAGGTCACTGGTGTTCTGTCGGTCACCACCAATTCATTCTCTCTCTCTCTCTCTCTCCCTGCATCTGCATCACCCTTGTAGGTCACTGGTGTTCTGTCGGTCACCACCAATTCATTCTCTCTCTCTCTCTCTCTCTCCCTGCATCTGCATCACCCTTGTAGGTCACTGGTGTTCTGTCGGTCACCACCAATTCATTCTCTCTCTCTCTCTCTCCCTGCATCTGCATCACCCTTGTAGGTCACTGGTGTTCTGTCGGTCACCACCAATTCATTCTCTCTCTCTCTCTCTCTCCCTGCATCTGCATCACCCTTGTAGGTCACTGGTGTTCTGTCGGTCACCACCAATTCATTCTCTCTCTCTCTCTCTCTCTCCCTGCATCTGCATCACCCTTGTAGGTCACTGGTGTTCTGTCGGTCACCACCAATTCATTCGTTCGTCTTATAACACGACAAAAAATGTGCAAAATCGGTAAAAAATTCAGGAAGTTCTGGCGCAGGATCCGTGGGAGGCGTGGCGCCCCCGCGGATGACGGCGCCGAGCCTCCTGACGCGGATGGGCTGCAGCAGGGCCACGCGCAGGGGGCTGCAGGGGTTATCGGGGGCGTGGAGGAGGGGCAGGAGAGAGACCACTCTCAGGAGGGTGTCGAGGATCTGGAGGAGGGGCAGGAGAGAGACCACTCTCAGGAGGGCGTCGAGGATCTGGAGGAGGGGCAGGGGCGAGAACAGACTCAGGAGGGCGTCGGGGGTGTGGAGGAGGGGCAGGAGCGGGACCACGCCTAGGAGGCTCTCGAGGATCTGGAGGAGGTGCAGGAAGAAGGAACGAAGCCTCCCTGCCCCAACCCGGACCCTCTGTGGGAGCTGCGGAAGGGCCTAGTAACACAGAGGGTTGAATTGGCGCGGCTTCGGCTTGAGCTGGCTGATGAGATGGCTGATAACGATCGGCTGCGGCGGCAGGTACGGGAGCAAGAGGTGCTGACGCGGGACCTTGAGGCCTCCCAGGTCCTGGTGAGGCAGTTGCAACGTGAGGTGGAGGAACGGAATCTAATGATGGAAGAGTTGGCGAGGGACCTGGGACGGCTCAAGGGACAGATGCAGGTACAGGAGGGTGTGGCCAGGGATGGACGGGGACGGGACGAGAGGGAAGGTGACGGGACAAACGGCGCCACGCCCTCACCCCCTGCTGAGGAAGACCCAGCCCAGCAGGAAAGCCCCGCACAGTCCCAAGCCCTGAAGAAGAGGAAAAGGAAAAGAAAGAAGAAGAAAAATACAGCTCCTGACTCGAGAACCTCACCTGAACCGGAACCTCCCACATGTACCTCAACAGAACCAAAACCCCCCACCCAAGCACACCCAACCCCACCACAGCCAAAACCCCCCACCACAACATCGGCAAAGAACCCCACCACAACATCGGCAAAGAACCCCACCACAACATCGGCAAAGAACCCCACCACAACATCGGCAAAGAACCCCACCACAACATCGGCAAAGAACCCCACCACAACATCGGCAAAGAACCCCACCACAACATCGGCAAAGAACCCCACCACAACATCGGCAAAGAACCCCACCACAACATCGGCAAAGAACCCCGCCACAACATCGGCAAAGAACCCCGCCACAACATCGGCAAAGAACCCCGCCACAACATCGGCAAAGAACCCCACCACAACATCGGCAAAGAACCCCACCACAACATCGGCAAAGAACCCCACCACAACATCGGCAAAGAACCCCACCACAACATCGGCAAAGAACCCCACCACAACATCGGCAAAGAACCCCACCACAACATCGGCAAAGAACCCCACCACAACATCGGCAAAGAACCCCACCACAACATCGGCAAAGAACCCCACCACAACATCGGCAAAGAACCCCACCACAACATCGGCAAAGAACCCCACCACAACATCGGCAAAGAACCCCACCACAACATCGGCAAAGAACCCCACCACAACATCGGCAAAGAACCCCACCACAACATCGGCAAAGAACCCCACCACAACATCGGCAAAGAACCCCACCACAACATCGGCAAAGAACCCCACCACAACATCGGCAAAGAACCCCACCACAACATCGGCAAAGAACCCCACCACAACATCGGCAAAGAACCCCACCACAACATCGGCAAAGAACCCCACCACAACATCGGCAAAGAACCCCACCACAACATCGGCAAAGAACCCCACCACAACATCGGCAAAGAACCCCACCACAACATCGGCAAAGAACCCCACCACAACATCGGCAAAACCCGCCACCCAGGCCATGCCATAGCCAGCCCCGGCCCCCCCAGGCCAGCCGGGGCCAGCACAAAACAAGGCCACAAAACAAAAGCAAAGGTCGGCACAAATGGCCCCACCCCCCCAGACGCCTCCCCTGGTGGTGCGCTACATGTCTATGGACGCCCACCAGCAGGCCACCCTCAGGGGGCTTAACGGGGACACGTGTAACGCGTTGACCGACTTTTACGCCGTAGGGTTCAAGTTTCCCGTCACGGTGGGTGCGCCTGTATGCCTGACTGGCACTCGGCTCAACGTTGAGGCCGCCCTCGCTTACATACTGAACACTTACGGCGGTCAGGTGCTGGGTGCAGCCAGCCACGGGCCAGGCCAGGCCAAGGCCACACCCAGACCACCACGCCACCCACCACGCCACCAGCCTCGCCTCCACCCCTCACAAAACGCACTGCGCGGGCAGTGGGTGTGATCTGTGACTCCCGTAGGCCCTGAGGGCGGGGCAGGACAAAATTCATTGGTGAAAGTTTGCGTGAAGGTATGTGTGTGTGTGTGAATGTGTGAGTGTATGTATGTGAGTGTGCATGTGTGTGTGTATATGTGTGTGTGTGTGTGTGTGTGTGTGTGCGTGTGAGTGTGTGCATGTGAGTGTGTATGCGTGTGTATGTGTGGCTGTGTTCCCGAAAATATGACACACGCATTGGAACTGTCCTCCATGGAGGTACACCCACTGAGGTGTACCTCCATGGTAGTACACCCACTGAGGTGTACCTCCATGGTAGTACACTCAGTGAGGTGTACCTCCATGGTAGTACACCCATTGAGGTGTACTCCATGGAAGTACACCCACTGAGGTGTACTCCATGGAAGTACACCCACTGAGGTGTACCTCCATGGAGGACAGTCCCAGTGCGTGTGTCATTCTTTCGGGAACACAGCCACACACACACACACGCTCACACTCACACGCACACACTCACACTCACGCGCACACATACACACACTCACGTACATTGACAGACACTCACATACATACACTCTGTGTGAATGTGTGTGTGTGTGCGTGTATGTATGTGTATGTAGGTTAAGTGTAGGTTAAGTCAGCATGACTGCTTCTCTTTTGATTACTTTTCTTGGCCTCACATGTCTGTATACACCAGTGACTGCCTTATATCATGGCCTTACATGTCTATACACCAGTGACTGCCTTATATCATGGCCTTACATGTCTGTATACACCAGTGACTGCCTTATATCATGGCCTGACATGTCTATACACCAGTGACTGCCTTATATCATGGCCTGACATGTCTATACACCAGTGACTGCCTTATATCATGGCCTTACATGTCTGTATACACCAGTGACTGCCTTATATCATGGCCTTACATGTCTGTATACACCAGTGACTGCCTTATATCATGGCCTTACATGTCTGTATACACCAGTGACTGCCTTATATCATGGCCTTACATGTCTGTATACACCAGTGACTGCCTTATATCATGGCCTTACATGTCTGTATACACCAGTGACTGCCTTATATCATGGCCTTACATGTCTGTATACACCAGTGACTGCCTTATATCATGGCCTTACATGTCTGTATACACCAGTGACTGCCTTATATCATGGCCTTACATGTCTGTATACACCAGTCACTGCCTTATATCATGGCCTTACATGTCTGTATACACCAGTCACTGCCTTATATCATGGCCTTACATGTCTGTATACACCAGTGACTGCCTTATATCATGGCCTTACATGTCTGTATACACCAGTGACTGCCTTATATCATGGCCTTACATGTCTGTATACACCAGTGACTGCCTTATATCATGGCCTTACATGTCTGTATACACCAGTGACTGCCTTATATCATGGCCATCCTGCACATGTCTGTATACACCAGTAGTAGATGCCATCCTGCACTCTTCACCCTACCAGTAGTAGATGCCATCACCAGTGACTGCCTTATAGTAGATGCCATCCTGCACTCTTCACCCTACCAGTAGTAGATGCCATCCTGCACTCTTCACCCTACCAGTAGTAGATGCCATCCTGCACTCTTCACCCTACCAGTAGTAGATGCCATCCTGCACTCTTCACCCTACCACTACTACTACTAGTACTAGTAGCACATTATTGCCTACTTAACTTACCCCATTCTTCCTCTTCCTCCTTCCCTCCCTCTTCCTTTCCTTCCTCTTCTTCCTATCTTCCTTCCTCCCATCCTACTCCTCACTCTTCCTTCCTCCCTTCCCTATCCTCCCTTCTCCCTTTCGCTTTTCCTCCCTCCTCCACCCCATCCTTCTCTTTCTCTCTTTCCATTCTCCCCTTTGTCACCCCCTCCTTCCTCCCTTCCCTTTTCTTCTCCTCCCCTTTCGCATGGTGTGTGTGTGTGTGTGTGTGTGTGTGTGTGTGTGTGTCATATTGGAGCCACCACGTGAAGGCGTCCCCCTCCAACACCGTCTTGTACCTAACGCCTCACTATTAGCTGTTTATTTCAGTCTGTAATAACAGATTAAAGCCACCTCAATGCTTGTCATGAAGAAGTGCTTCCTCTCTCTCTCTCTCTCTCTCTCTCTCTCCCTTTTTCCTTTCACCTTCATTCATTTCTTCCTTTCTGTTTCCTTCTCTCTCTCTCTCTCTCTCTCTCTCTCTCTCTCTCTCTCTCTCTCTCTCTGTATCCACCCGTCTTCTCGCTGGTTAAGGAAGCTCCCTAACACCTCTCCCACGGCGATTTATTTTGTTTAGTTCACCTTGCCGTTCTCGTCTGTGTTCCATAAATCCTTCTAATATCACCACACTCTGCATAAATAACATACAAAACGATGTTGCCCAGCCGTATCCAAAAATAAATCGATAAGGAAGTGGTGTTAGGGAATATACCGGTAATCTTGAAGGAATTTAAGGTGATGTTTGGAGTCAAGGCTAAAACACACTGACTGCTTACATGCATACACACATGTGCGTACGTACACACACACATACACTCATGTGCATACGTTTACATACACACATTCATACATGCATACACACAGCCACACAGAGACAGACGTATGCAAACAGACATAAACACATACATACATACATACACAACATACATACATACATATACATACATACACGTACATAGAAACACATACATACATACACATCCACAGTCATACAAACAGATACCGGTATATATACACACACACACACACACACACACACACACACACACACAAACAGACATATACAAATACACGCTCTCTCTCTCTCTCTCTCTCTCTCTCTCACACACACACACACACACACACACACACACACACACAGCAACACAGACATATACAAACTCACACACACACACACACACACACACACACACACAGCAACACAAACAGACATATACTGTACAAATACAAGCTCTCTCTCTCCCTCTCTCTCTCTCTCTCTCTCTCTCTCTCACACACACACACACACACACACACACACACACACACAGCAAGACAGACATATACAAACTCTCTCTCTCTCTCTCTCTCTCTCTCTCTCTCTCTCTCTCTCTCTCTCACACACACACACACACACACACACACACTGCCAGTCACGCCGCACCTCCAGCACATACAGTCAGTAAACATGGAAGCAAACATTAGCCTTTCCTTGGGTCCCCTTCATGCGGTGCCACAGATAATAATAATAATATTAATGATGATGATAATAATAATAATAATAATAATAATAATAACAATAATAATGATGATAATAATAATAATAATAATGATGCTGATAATAATAATAATAATAATAATAATAATAATAATAGCAAATGTTTGGCTCCTGTGAACAGCAGTAATTTAGGTAATATTAACACACACTCCTCTAGGGAGGTGGTGAAGTGGGTAGGCTAATGAGAAAGCCTGGGATGTAGAAGTGGCTGGTTAGGGTGGTTATGGCTATGTATGTGGGTGCTCACACCCAGGTAAAGGTGAATGGAGATCTGAGTGATGAGTTTCCAGTGAATGATGGTGTGCATCAAGGGTCAGTCCTGAGCCCCTTGTTGTTTGTCATGGCACTTGAAGCCCTCTCACGTGACTTCAGAAAGGGACTCCCGTGGGAGATGTTGTGTTGATGATTTTGTGCTGATTGCAGAGAACGAAAGGGAGGAGGAGGAAAGATTTAGGAAGTGGAGACAAGGTATGAGGCACAAGGGCTTAAGAGTAAATGCAGATAAAACAAAAGTGATGGTATCTATGGTTGGTGGCGGTACTGTAAAGGAAGAGGGAGAGTGGCCATGTGCGATTTGACACATGGGCGTGGGAAGTAATTCTATATTGTGCAGTGTCAGTGATAAGTGGGTGCATAAGAGATGTAGTGGTATTAGAGGTGGACTGCAAGATAATGCAGTGTTTGTGATAAATGGGTGCATAAGAGATGTAGTGGTATTAGAGGTAGACTGCAAGATAATGCAGTGTTTGTGATAAGTGGGTGCATAAGAGATGTAGTGGTATTAGAGGTAGACTGCAAGATAATGCAGTGTTTGTGATAAATGGGTGCATAAGAGATGTAGTGGTATTAGAGGTAGACTGCAAGATAATGCAGTGTTTGTGATAAGTGGGTGCATAAGAGATGTAGTGGTATTAGAGGTAGACTGCAAGATAATGCAGTGTTTGTGATAAATGGGTGCATAACAGATGTTGTGGTATTAGAGGTGGACTGCAAGATAATGCAGTGTTTGTGATAAATGGGTGCATAACAGATGTAGTGGTATTAGAGGTAGACTGCGAGATAATGCAGTGTTTGTGATAAATCGGTGCATAAGAGATGTAGTGGTATTAGAGGTAGACTGCAAGATAATGCAGTGTTTGTGATAAATGGGTGCATAAGAGATGTAGTGGTATTAGAGGTAGACTGCAAGATAATACTGATTTCATGTGTGCGGTGTGTCGGGGAGGGCAGGTGGGGACTGTCAGGCATGAAAGGACTGATCCTGCTGGTGAGTCTCTTGAGTGTGTGGAAGAGTTTGTTATTTGTGCTGGAGGTGGGGCAGGAGCTAGCTCTGTGGCTAGAGTGAGGAGTGGTTGGAAGAAGTTCAGGGAGCTGTTGCCCCTCCTAACATGGAGAGGGCTCTCCCTCCGTGCTAAGGGGTCTTTGTATGCAGCGTGTTTTAGAGGTGTAATGCTGTTTGGCAGTGAGACCTGGACAGTAAAAAAAGAGGATATTCGCAGACTCAAACGCACGAAAATGACAATGATTAGGTGGATGTGTAGTGCGTCCCTGAGTGCAAGGCCTGGGGAGGGGGGGGACGGAGGCTGGGTTTACGATGGAAGAGCTGAGAGGAAGGATGGGACTGGAGTGTATTTGTGTTGTGATGAGGAGGGGTAGACTGAGATGGTTTGGGCATGTGGAGTGTATGGGAGATGATAATCAGATACACACACGAATATATACACATCCAAATATACATTTCTACACACACACACACACACACACACACACACACACACACACACACACTAACTTGGCCTAACATCACCATGTCTCCATCTTGAATGCTGAGTCGGAACAATAGCTTAACACTAGAATATGATGCTAGTCACGAAGAAGTGCATGGAAAGGATTTAGAGCCGAAACATTGAGAACTACGGAAGGAAGGGAGGGAGAGAGGAAGGAAGGAAAGAGAGAAGGAAGGAAGGAATGACGGAAGAAAATAGTGAAGGGAAGAAGGAAGAAAGGAAAAGAGAGAGAGAGAGAGAGAGAGAGAAGTAATATGCGTCGCAAAAATACAGGAGGGAGAGGAGGAGAGCGGAGGGGAGGGGAAGGGAGAGAAGAGGAAAGGAGAGAAGAAGAGGAGAGGGGAAGGGAGAGAAGAGGAAAGGAGGGGAGGGGAGGGGAGGGGAAAGGAAGGGGAATTACTCCAAAGCCAGTGTGACGTCAAACCTACATATCTCTGAATGCATCTCCAGTCCCTCCCAGCCTTCCCTCTCTCTCTCTCTCTCTCTCTCTCTCTCTCTCAATCTGTCTATTTATCAGCCTATCTACTTCTTACTAGCCATCCCCTCCTCTCTCTCTCTCTCTCTCTCTATCAATCTGTCTATCAGTCTATCTACTTCTCACTAGCCATCCCCTCCTCTCTCTCTCTCTCTCTCTCTCTCTCTCTCTCTCTCTCTCCCTGCCTCACTACATGCTGTATATTCACGTGCCAACGCCATTCCGTCTGTCCTTCAACATTTCCCTCTCTGTGTTTTATGCTACTGTTCTTTACACTCCTCAAACTGCCTCTGTCACCCTGTTTACCTTCTGTCTGCCCTCCCTCCAACTCACACCCCCCTCTCTTTCTCATATATCTCTCCACTCCATCCCTCCACCTCATCCTTGGTCCCTCCCTCCTTCTCTCCCCCTCCACCTCACTCACATACACTCTCCTAGTCAGTCTCTCATCCTCCATCCTCTCCACCTGGCCAAACCATCTCAGTGTATTTCTCTTAACACTTTCAGTCACATCCACAGCAACACAACACTCCTTTACTTCCTCATTTGTCTGTCTGTCTCTCCATGTGTCTGTCTGTCTCTGCATGTGTCTGTCTGTCTGTCTGTCTCTGCATGTGTCTGTCTGTGTCTCTCCATGTGTCTGTCTGTCTGTCTCTCCATGTGTCTGTCTGTCTCTCCATGTGTCTGTCAGTCTCTCCATGTGTCTGTCTGTCTGTCTCTCCATGTGTCTGTCTGTCTGTCTCTCCATGTGTCTGTCTG
>NW_027642869.1:292500-310000 GCF_032717465.1 Coenobita brevimanus
CCAGGTGCACCAGTATACCCAGGTGCACTAGTATACCCAGATGCACCAGTATACCCAGGTGCACCAGTATACCCAGGTGCACCAGTATACCCAGGTGCACTAGTATACCCAGGTGCACCAGTATACCCAGGTGCACCAGTATACCCAGGTGCACTAGTATACCCAGGTGCACTAGTATACCCAGGTGCACACGTATACCCAGGTGCACTAGTATACCCAGGTGCACCAGTATACCCAGTTGCACCAGTATACCCAGGTGCACCAGTATACCCAGGTGCACTAGTATACCCAGGTGCACACGTATACCCAGGTGCACACGTATACCCAGGTGCACACGTATACCCAGGTGCACTAGTATACCCAGGTGCACTAGTATACCCAGGTGCACTAGTATACCCAGGTGCACTAGTATACCCAGGTGCACCAGTATACCCAGGTGCACCAGTATACCCAGGTGCACCAGTATACCCAGGTGCACCAGTATACCCAGGTGCACTAGTATAGCCTATGCCGACGTGTACACTGGGGCACAAAAGTATCGGTGAACAACATGCGTGAAACATTTGGCACCACAGAACGAAAGTCACTGAAATACTGGTATCCGACCTGCCACACGTTGGTGGCCCTGATGTCAGCAGGTGTTATATATCACCAACCAGCAATAGCCTCTTGCAGACATATAGCAAATGTAATGTGTATATGTCGGCAGGTGTTATATATCACCAACCAGCAATAGCCTCTTGCAGACATATAGCAAATGTAATGTGTATATGTCGGCAGGTGTTATATATCACCAACCAGCAATAGCCTCTTGCAGACATATAGCAAATGTAATGTGTATATGTCGGCAGGTGTTATATATCGCCAACCAGCAATAGCCTCTTGCAGACATATAGCAAATGTAATGTGTATATAGACAGACACTGATGATACACAATAACACGTTGGTAATGTCAGCAGTTGTGCCAACCTTTTCGGTAGGCATGGCACCCCCTGTGCACCCAGACTTTTGTGATCCAGTGTACATATTGCAAAGTTTGCAAAGCAAGCGATTCAGCAGTTTGGCTGTACAGGAGGGCAAAAATGGAAAAAATATATATACAACACACAGGGCGTTAGTGCTAGGGAGGAAAATGTACCAAAAGAAGTATACAAGCAAGATACATCACCGCTGAATATATCAAGTCTCTATCTTGAACGGTGTTGCAATGCCAGCCTTGTTTTAACCCCCCCCCAAAGAAAAAGAAATATCTACAATATCAATAAGAACTCCACCGAATATGGAGTTCTCAATGATAATAATAATAATAATAATAATAATAACAATCTATCTATATGCCTAGGCTGCTTCCCCCAAGGAAAGGGATAATAATAATAATAATATAATATTAATAATAACAACACTAGCACTAATAATAATAATATAATAATAATAATAATAATAATATTAATAATAATAATAACAATAATAATAATATTACTGTTAATAATAATAATAATAACAACAATAACAATAATAAAAATATTACTGCTAATAATAATAATAATAATAATAATAATAATAATAATAATGGCCATCTGCTGCCTTTGCGGTGAAATGCCATAATCCACCCACCGGTATGACTGTGTGGACGTATTGGTTCATCTACCCACACCATAGATAACGAAAAAATGGTATAGCATCATCATCAGCATTATTATTATTATTATTATTATTATTATTTTAGTGGTAGGTAGGGGCGCTCACCATCCACTCACTCGATGTAGTGCTGCTCTCATATGAGTATTTTTTTTTCTCTTTCTTTCTTTCCTTCCTCCTGCCTGTGGGTGACTCTACACTGAGTGACAAGCCAAATGGTTTCCTGTACACCAGGAAACCATTTACTACGCTGGGTGGTAACCATATAACCAAATTATGGCGCCTGGTGGTTTAGTGGGTAATTAAGGCGCTCCAATCGGATTGAGCCGGTGAAGGTTTATATCCAAGGGATGGTTGGGGTTTATTGCTCACGTAATGCCACTCAGGGATGAAACAGGGTCAGATGATGATGATGATGATTACTATTACCATTACCAGCCGCGATGGCCAAGCTGGTATTGTTTTCCATTTGTCTGTCTGTGTGTATGTCTGTGTGTCTTTTACTACGATAACTTCGCAACCGCTCAAGATATCATCACAAAATTTGACACGTGTGTAGTAGGGATGAAAATCTACAAGTTCGAAACTGGTGAAGGTAGGTCAAGGTCAAGGTCATATTCCGAGCCGCGCTAGACATGTATCGGCTGGTGTGATTCCCCCCTTGGGTGGCCTCTGGTTATTATTATTATTATTATTATTATTATTATTATTATTATATCTAGCCTGGTCTATCTGTCTATCTGTCTACCTGCCTACCTACCTATCTATATATCTTTATCTACCGGTATCTATCTGTCTATCTATATGTCTGTCTTTCTATCAATCAAATACGGGTATCACTACATAAGGTGAGTGGATGGTATATACTAGACAGACTGATAGATACACGGATAGACGGAGAGAGAGAATCAGTGTCAAAACATTCACGTTATCGAGTTGACCTATTTATGTATGTATGTGTCTGCCCATCTATCCAATATATCTACCACTACATCAGGTGAGTGGATGGTATGTACCAGAGAGAGAGAATCAGTGTCAAAACATTCACGTTATCGAGTTGACCTATTTATGTATGTATGTGTCTGTCCATCTATCCAATATATCTACCACTACATCAGGTGAGTGGATGGTATGTACCAGAGAGAGAGAATCAGTGTCAAAACATTCACGTTATCGAGTTGACCTATTTATGTATGTATGTGTCTGTCCATCTATCCAATATATCTACCACTACATCAGGTGAGTGGATGGTATGTACCAGAGAGAGAGAATCAGTGTCAAAACATTCACGTTATCGAGTTGACCTATTTATGTATGTATGTGTCTGTCCATCTATCCAATATATCTACCACTACATCAGGTGAGTGGATGGTATGTACCAGAGAGAGAATCAGTGTCAAAACATTCACGTTATCGAGTTGACCTATTTATGTATGTATGTGTCTGTCCATCTATCCAATATATCTACCACTACATCAGGTGAGTGGATGGTATGTACCAGAGAGAGAGAATCAGTGTCAAAACATTCACGTTATCGAGTTGACCTATTTATGTATGTATGTGTCTGTCCATCTATCCAATATATCTACCACTACATCAGGTGAGTGGATGGTATGTACCAGAGAGAGAGAATCAGTGTCAAAACATTCACGTTATCGAGTTGACCTATTTATGTATGTATGTGTCTGTCCATCTATCCAATATATCTACCACTACATCAGGTGAGTGGATGGTATGTACCAGAGAGAGAGAATCAGTGTCAAAACATTCACGTTATCGAGTTGACCTATTTATGTATGTATGTGTCTGTCCATCTATCCAATATATCTACCACTACATCAGGTGAGTGGATGGTATGTACCAGAGAGAGAGAATCAGTGTCAAAACATTCACGTTATCGAGTTGACCTATTTATGTATGTATGTGTCTGTCCATCTATCCAATATATCTACCACTACATCAGGTGAGTGGATGGTATGTACCAGAGAGAGAGAATCAGTGTCAAAACATTCACGTTATCGAGTTGACCTATTTATGTATGTATGTGTCTGTCCATCTATCCAATATATCTACCACTACATCAGGTGAGTGGATGGTATGTACCAGAGAGAGAGAGAGAGAGAGAGAGAGAGAGAGAGAGAGAGGTACTGATGTCTTTTAATCTGGTTTTGCATCTATCTATCCAATAAAGCTATAGTTCCATCAGGTGAGTGGATGGTATATACTAGTTGGACAAACAGATAAAGAAAAATACTGATGTCTTTAATATACTTTTGCATCTATCTATCTACCCAGTAAATCTATCACTACAGCAAGTAAGTGGATGGTATGTACTAGATAGACAGACATGCTTATAGACTGATACAGAAAATAATGTTGAGGCCTTTTATCTATTTTGCATCTATCTGTCTACCTATATAATAAATCTATCACTACATCCGGTGAGTGGATAGCACGTACTAGACAGAGAAATATATTGATATCTTTAATTCATTTTTGCATCTATCTATATATCTATCTATCCAATAAATCTATCACTACATCAGGTGAGTGGATGGTACGTACTGGTGTTGGTGGATATCTATATATAAATCAAGTGCATCTGTCTATTTATCTGTCTATCTACATACTACATCTATTTACCTATCTATCCAATAAATCTATAACTTTATCAGGTGAGTGGATGGTATGTACTAGATAGACAGACAGTGAAAAAATCAACATCAGTAAGACAACAAATCCAAAAGTTATCTATCTATTTTTGCATCTACCTACCTATCTATCCAAAAAATATCCCAACATCAGGTGAGTGGATGGTACGTACTAGAGATGGATGGACAGACAGACAGACAGGCAGACAGCCAGAGATCCATTTTTATCGATAATTTATTGAAAAAGTGTATTTATGTATTTATCTGTCTATATATTTATCTATCCAGTAAATCTATCACTACATTAAGTGAATGGATAGTACGTACTAGATAGACAGATAGACAGACAAATAGATAGATAGAGAATTGCTATTTATCATGTTTTAACCTATTTTTGGGTCTATTAATCTATCCAATTCATATATCGCTACATCAGGTGTGTGGATGGTACGTAATAAATAGACAGACAGACAGACATAAAGGAAAAAATATTGGTCTTTTAATATATTTTTACATATCTGTCTATCCAATAAATCTATCATTACATCAGATAGATAGACAGATAGATAGACAGATAGACATGGATGGACAAAGAAAACTCAAATCATTCTTACTCATCAGATTGAAGGTTGATCTATTTTTGCGTCTATCTATCCGATAAATCTATCACTACATCAGGTGAGTGGATGGTAGCTACGACAGACTGAAAGGAAAAAATATATATATTTTTTTTACAATTTCAAAATTAATCTATCTAGCCTTCTCTTCCACCTGCCTATCTGTCCAATAAACCTATCACTACATCGGGTGAGTGGATGGTATGTAGTGGGCAAAATGCGTGTCCACATTCGTCTTGGTTGGTAGGCTGAAAAATGACTTAGGCGTATGTATCTATCTTTGATTATCGATAGATTAAAGGTGAACTGATAACCTGTTTGTAGGTCATGTGGAAAGATTAGATGATAATAATAATACCCGGTAATAATAATAATAATAATAATAATAATAATAATAATAATAACACGAGCAGCAGCAGTGGTGGTAGTAGTAGTAGTAGTAGTAGTAGTAGTGGTGGTGGTGGTAGTAGTAGTAGTAGCAGCAAATAATAATAATAATAATAATAATAATAACAGGAGCAGCAGCAGTGGTGGTAGTAGTAGTAGTAGTAGTAGTGGTGGTGGTGGTAGTAGTAGTAGTAGTAGTAGTAGCAGTAGTAGTAGCAGTAGTAGTAGCAGCAAATAATAATAATAATAATAATAATAATAATAATAATACATTTCAACTCACCCTGTGTCCATACCAGGCATAGTTTCCTTTTTCCGGCACTTGTGCCACTTGCCTCGCCTCCACAGTAATCCAGTCTGTCCATTCATCACGGCAAACACAATCGCTAACGTCCAATAAAAGGGATTTAATCCCCGAGCTAGGCAACTATGGCCATATAGCCCCGCTAGGTTACAGGAGCGCGCTACTACTCCCGGCACGGCAGTCCCGGACGAGGCTCGAACTCGCAATCCCCCGATCACGACTCCGATGCTTTATCACTGAGCCACCGTGCCCCCAACGTCCAATAAAAGGAAAACGCAAAGTTAGTACGAGCTGTGCACACCAACATCCTCCCACTTCCTGACCCGCGGGGTGACTGACTACCCGATGGTCTGCAACGCTGCGCCTCAAGGGTCACGTGACCAAGGCAACATTGTGCCTGACATTCCTCCAGTTAAATTTATGACGATTAAAACCAATATTACACGAATTTTTTACCCATGTTTTAAATCAATAAGTGATACAACAGATTTTACTTGATAGGATCATAATGGAAAGAAAAAAATAAAGTAGAAAATATCACCATCGTAGTGTACGTTGGTCGTTTCTTTTAAAAGACTGCATCTCCGGCAGCTGCCTTCAGGTGTACCATCACTCAACATTGGCAACGCTGATTTACTTTTAAATCTTTGAATGTTTACAGGTAATGTCTTGATTATTTCTGACGTGCTTGTAATAAACAATGGTAGAGTTTATTTATCTTTAAGGAGATTATTGGTTCTGTGAACCTTATTTACCGTAGTTCAGAGGCTAAATAAGACGATGCTACGGCCCTGCATCCTCACCACAGCATTCCCTCGAAACTGGCGCCATTTCTGCGTCAACATCTTGTTACCGGTCAACAAACAAGATGTAGATATGGCAAAATAATCCAAGTGATCAGAATTCTGGGGTTATACTTGACAGAAATGCAAGAAAATGCTTACGGGACACCCAGATTAAACAAATACGTCCAACAAATGACTACTAAAAGCAAAACACATCTCAGGAAGTTGCCGTTAACGGTCAGCGCCTGCAACTTGGCGCCGCTGTCCTTGCAATGTGTCCTTGAAATGTTTGGACGGTTAAAGGCAGTTGTGGCAGTGTTGGCGCGTCCTTTGCAATAGGTCAGTGATAATAGAGGTTGCACTTAACCCTTTCCCTGCTGCTGCACAAGGCGTCTGTTGTCATCTGATGCAACTGGCCAATTTGACATCTGCAATACTGAGTCCTGCTGACATAACATTCAACCAGCTTTAGTTATCAGGTAGCAATGAGTCTCCTTGGTTACTAGTCAAACCGCACCTCAAATCTGACTTACTTGGCCGTCCACTGCAACTACTACTACCAAATATTACCAGTACTACTACTACCAACGCTACTACTACTACTACTAATACCACTACTACTACTACCACCACCACCACCACCACCGTACATACACTGGACTCAGCGTGTATAAATCTCACCAGGATGTTGTTGTTACTGCTTACCCCTACCTAGTGTGTGTGGCCGACCAGACCCGTCGACCACAGGTAAGTGCTTCTGTGGGGCCGCTACAGGTACAGTACAACGTGTGGGCAACCGGCGCATCCTTGTGGTAGACACCGCCTCACCAGGGTCCTTCCCACGGCGAGGTGCAGGCAAATAGAAGATGTTTGTGGGCTGGGTGGCCGCCGCAGATGTTTGCCTGCGCCGCTGAGGTAAGCCAGTGTAAAGGCAAGTAAAGCCAGACTAGCGGTAAGCCATTTAAGGCCAGGGAAATGAGCCACAACCAATGTATAGCCAAGTATAGCCACAGCAACCCATAGAAGGCCAGGGAACCTATGTGTTTTGTGTGGGTTAGTCTGCCCTCAGCATATTGCCCACACTGACTGATAGATTACAAGATAGACACATAGACATAGGTAGATAGACAGATAGATTGATACAGATAGATAGATATTGATAAATAGATTGCTAGGCAGGCAGACATAGATAAAGATACACAGAGAAAGACAATGACAAAGACATATGACTTAGATAGATAGACACATAGATAGATAGTTAGACAGATGGAGACATACAGATCAATAGACAGACAGACAGACAGACAGGTAGGTAGGTAGATAGATAGATAGATAGACAGGGATGCAGGAGATAGACATAAATAGATACAGAGTCCAGACCCCCTTGGTCCAGGAAGCTAGATAGATAGATAAATAAAGCTAAAGAGATAGATATAGATAGATGGATGGATAGATAGACGGATGGATATGCATAGATAGATAGACAGAGATAGATAAATAGACAGATAGATAGATAGACAGATGGATAGACAGGTAGATAGATAGACAGAAATACAGACAGATAGATAGACAGATAGACAGAGATGGACAGACTAAAAATAGATAGATAGATGTACAGATAGCCAGATAGATAGATAGAGATAGGCTGACAGACAGACAGTTACCTAGATAGATAGATAAATAGATATAGATAGATAGACCGACAGTTACCCAGACAGACAGATAGATCGATATAGATAGACAGACAGACAGACAGACACTTACCATTACATATAGATAGATAGACAGACAGACAGAGATAGATGGATAGATAGTTACCCAGATACACTGACTGATAGATAGATAGATAGATAGATAGACAGACAGATTGATAGATAGATAGATAGATAAATAAGTAAATAGATAGATAGACGGACAATTGCCTAGGTAGATGGATAGATACACAGACAGATAGATGGATAGATAGTTACCCAGATACACTGACTGATAGATAGATAGATAGATAGATCCTTAAACTGAGATGGATGGATCGATACTTACCCAAAAACAGATATAGATAGATAGATAGATAGATAGAAGGATAGATACACAGACAGAGATAGATAGATGTATAGTTACCATACATACATACATACAAACACACACACATACATACATACATACATACACACACATACATGCATACATACATACATACATACATACACACATACATACATACATACACACATACATACATACATACATACATACATACACACATACATACATACACACATACATACATACATACATACACACATACATACATACATTCATACATCATACACACATACATACATACATACATACATACATACATACATGCACACATACATACATACACAAATACAGACAGATATATAGTTAGCCTTATATAGATAGATAAATAGATAGGAAGGTAGATAGATAGACAGATACACAGAGATAGATGAATAGATAGTTACCCACATAGACAGATAGATAAACAGATGGATAGATAGATACTGATTACAAACATTTTACCCAGGTGACAGATAGACAGATAGATAGATAGAGATAGATAAATAGATAGATAGATAAATAGACAGATAGATAAATATACAGACAGAGTAGATAGACAGACAGTAGATAGACAGACAGATAGATAGACAGACAGTAGATTGACAGATAGAAAAATAGATAGATAGATAGATAGATAGACGGTAGACAGACAGATAGATAGATAGATAAATAGATAGATAGATAGACAGACAGATAGACAGATAAGTAAATAGATAGATAGATAGACAGACAGACAGACCCACAAAGATGGTCAGCCAGTTAGCCATAGATATAGATAGATAGACAAATTGATAGATGGATAGATAGTTAGCCAGACACAGATAGATATAGATAGACAGATAGATGGAGGCAGAGATAGATATACAGCTGTACAAATAGATACAAACAGACAGACAGACAGATAGACATAGATAGATAGACAGATAGATATATACTTATTCCCTGCACTCAGCCAGGGTAGGCAAACCAGCATTCTTGTAGCTGCAATGTGCAGCGTGATTATTATTATTATTATTATTAGCATTATTATTATTATTACTACTACTACTACTACTACTACTACTACTACACCTACTACTACCACTACTACTACTAGTGTTACTGGTAGTAGTAATAATAATAATAGTATTAGTATTTTTATTATTATTATTATTATTATTATTATTATTGACAACTGGACCAGATAGACAGATATAGATAGATAAACAGATAGATATAGAGCTACTTTTAAAATATTACTGCCATACTTAATGCTGTTACCTAAGGCTGTTGTGTGAGTCTCCTTGGTTACTAGTCTGAAGACAGATAGATAGACAGATAGATAGATAGATGGGTAGGTAGACAGACAAATTTAAACAACACCTAATATTTATTTTCATGTATAGGTGATATAATCTCCTTGGTTACTAGACAGATAGATAGATAGATAGATAAATAGATAGATAGATAAATTAAAACACAACAGGAAACCATTAATGTCCAGGTTACTGTTCATTTATATCTATTTCCTGTTATAATCTCCTTGGTTACTAGATAGATAGATAGATAGACAGATAGATAGATACAAAGATGAATTGCATTTAAACCTAATAAAACTCATAACTGATTTTTTAAAACTTATTTTTATACTAGAGTCTCCTTGGTTACTAGTCTTAATAGATGCATAGATAGATAGATAGACGGATATATATAGAGAGAGAAGTAGATAGATGCAGTCAGATACATATAAAGACAGACAGACACAGGTACGTAGGTGGGTAGGTAGGTAGGTAGGTAGGTAAGAAGGTAGGTAGGTAGGTAGGTAAGTAGGAAGATAGGTAGGTGGGTAGGTAGGTAGGTAGGTAGGTGGGTAGGAAGGTAGGTAGGTAGGTAAGTAGGAAGATAGGTAGGTGGGTAGGTAGAAAAGTAGGTAGGCAGGTAAGTAGGTAGGTAGGTAGGTAGGTAGATAAGTAGGTAGGTAGGTAGGTTGGTAGATAGGTAGACAGTCTTTTTTCTATCTATCTATCTATCTATTTCTTCCTTTCCATTCAAGTTTCCTTCACATGTAAGCCAGTTTATTACAAGTACTGACTCTATCTATCTGTGTATCTATCTGCACCCTTCTATCTACCTCTGTCCATTGGCAGCAATTTATCTATCTACCTATCTATCAACTTTTCTATCTATCTATCTATGTATCTACCTGCCTACCTACATATCTATCTATTTATCTATCTATCTATCTATCTACCTATATATCTGTATATCTGTATGTCTATCTATTTGTTAATCTACCTATCTACCTACCTCTCTATCTACCTACCTGTCTATCTATCTATCTTTCTATCTACCAATCTATCTATCTATCTATTTCTTACATTCTATTATAATTTCCCATCCATGTCACCAGCTCCCTTTTCCTCCTGGTGAGTTTATCTATCCTCTACCTATCTGCACCCTTCTGTCTGTGTATCTATCTGGACCTATTTATCTATCTGTGTATCTATCTGGACCTATTTACCTATCTGTGTATCTATCTGGACCTATTTATCTATCTGTGCATCTATCTGGACCTATTTATCTATCTGTGTATCTATCTGGACCTATTTATCTATCTGTGTATCTATCTGGACCTATTTATCTATCTGTGTATCTATCTGGACCTATTTATCTATCTGTGTATCTATCTGGACCTATTTATCTATCTGTGTATCTATCTGGACCTATTTATCTATCTGTGTATCTATCTGGACCTATTTATCTATCTGTGTATCTATCTGGACCTATTTATCTATCTGTGTATCTATCTGGACCTATTTATCTATGTGTATCTATTCCTCACACGTCAGCACCTCCCTCACCCCATTTATTGCAGCTTTATATCTATCCATCTATCTATCTATCTATCTATCTATCTACTCTATTTTTCTATCTATGTGGAACCGTTTATCTATCTATCTGCAGCTATTTATCTATCTATCTATGGTTTTAAGTCCTACCTTCTTATAAAATTTCCTTTCCAATTTTTTTTCTTCCTTTCGATTATAAATGTTGACTTTTTAACTATCTATCTATCTGTCTGTCTATTAATCTATCTAGCATTTGTATATCTTCCTATATCTATCTATCTACCTATCTATCTATCTACCTATCTATCTACTTATCTATCTATCAATCTATCTTTAAAATGTCCCCTTCATGCCAGCAGTTCCCTCGCCTCTTATCTATTTTTTTTATGTGTCTGACTCATGGCATAGGCCACACATCCTGCGCCAAGGCCCAGTAGTCCTCCTACATACCATACACCTCTACATGTCACCACTTCGGCGCTAACACCCACCGTCAATATTGAATACATGCTAGGGCTGTCTCATACAGGACTGGTGTATTGGTATTAGCGGGGGTATTTTTATGGCACTAACACCCACCGTCCATACTGAATACATACTAGGGCTGTCTCATACAGGACTGGTGTATTGGTATTAGCGGGAGTATTTTTATGGCACTAACACCCACCGTCCATACTGAATACATGCTAGGGCTGTCTCATACAGGACTGGTGTATTGGTATTAGCGGGGGTATTTTTATGGCACTAACACCCACCGTCCATACTGAATACATGCTAGGGCTGTCTCATACAGGACTGGTGTATTGGTATTAGCGGGGGTATTTTTATGGCACTAACACCCACCGTCCATACTGAATACATGCTAGGGCTGTCTCATACAGGACTGGTGTATTGGTATTAGCGGGGATATTTTTATGGCACTAACACCCACCGTCCATACTGAATACATGCTAGGGCTGTCTCATACAGGACTGGTGTATTGGTATTAGCGGGGGTATTTTTATGGCACTAACACCCACCGTCCATACTGAATACATGCTAGGGCTGTCTCATACAGGACTGGTGTATTGGTATTAGCGGGGGTATTTTCACATGTCGGCGGGTCTTCTGGTAGATCAGGAAAGTCTGTTTTTATGAAATTCAAATCCTTAAACTGTTCCCTGCCCCAGCGGGGATTTGAACCCGGGTCCGGTAGGACTGCAGGCCACCTCTCTACCCACTGAGCCAGCGCCTTCCCCTATAGGTAGCCTAGATAGGTAGGACAGTAGGCAGACAAGTAAAGAATATCAGTAGTAACGCCTTCTGATTAACTTCTATTCTTGTAACTATCTATATGTATCTATCTAATAAATGTATCACTACATTGGGTGAGTGGATGGTAACTCCTAGATAGATAAATGGAGGGTGTAGAGGCAGGAACCGAAAATACTGATTCCTTTTAATAAACTTTTAATCTATTTTTGCAATGATCTATTGGTATCTATCAACTAAATCTATCACTACATCGGGTGAGTAGATGGTACCTACTTGACAAACAGGTAGGTAGATAAAGTAAATATTGATGCCTTTTAATCAACTTATAATCCATATTTGTATCTATCTACATGTACCACTCTAATAAATCTATCACTACATCGGGTGAGTGGATGGTACCTACTTGATAAACAGATACGTAGATACAGTAAATATTGATGCCTTTTAATCAACTTATAATCTATATTTGTATCTATCTACATGTACCAGTCTAATAAATCTATCACTACATCCTCTGTGTGGATGGTACAGTACTTACTAGACAGATACATAGAGTAGATAAAGTAAATATTGATGCCTTGTAATCAACCTTTAATGTATTTTTTTCAACTATGTATCTGTATCCATCTAATAAATCTGTCACTACATCGGGTGAGTGGATGGTACGTACTAGATAGATAGGTACGTAGACACAGATGTAGAGAAAAAAAAATGTTAATGCCTTTTAATCAACTTTTATATTTTTTTTTTTCCAACTAAATGTAACTATTCAATAAATCTACCAGTACATCGGGTGAGTGGACGGTACCTACCAGGTAGAAGGACAGTAGGTAGACAGACAGGTAGAGAAAATAAATACTTATGACTTAATTAACTTTTAATTTATTTTTGCAACTACACCAACCTAATATATCTATCGCCACATCGGAAGAAAGGATGGTAAAGTCAGCCAAAAAAGTCGTGTCTTCGTTCCGAACCCCGTAAATATTCGAACAGATAAGTGGAAGCAGCAGCGATAGCTTCACAAGTCTGGCAACTGTGTTAGACTAGACGGTGGTGGGGGTAATTGGATTGGGGGTGGAGGTAAGTGGAGGGTGTGTGTGCTGTCATGTTTCGTATACAGTACCATGCATTACTGTAGGGTGGAAACTCTTGGCAATAACATACTGGGTAATAGGGATATAGTTAATTATTATCATTGTTATGTCGCTACATGTCTACATTTGCATCATCATGAGTTTGCGTGTAATAAAAAAAAAAAAAATACTGCAGTTTCATATACATGGATTGTCATGTCTAATTGATCTTTGATATCTGGAATACTTCAGAGGACGGAATAACGGTGGAATACGTTTCATAACAAGTATTTGGAATTTCATGAAACGTCATGATTGTGATAATGTAAAACAGAGTTTATTAGCGACAACATGAATCTCCCCTCTATTTTCTGTCGACCAATATAGATAACTGAGTGACTGTAAAGCTATGCCTATATGCTGGTGGGTGTATACCTTGATGTCAACGCCGTGCGTAACACCTGTGGCCAGGTGTCCCCCACCCCTTTACCAAAACATAACCACTTGTGGAAACCTTTGCTTTTCTCGTTATTACTGTGAAAGCACCTCATGCCTCTGTGCCACACCACACATGGTATGAAATATATCCTGTCATGTTCAGATGGTAAATATATCCTGTCATGTTCAGATGGTAAACATTCATTCATTCATTCATTCATTGCCAGACGCCATGTATCCCAGACGGGGTGGCCAAGGGCTTAGAGTTAATTGTTTTACAGGGAGGGGCACTAATCCTCCACCAACCCCACTTGACACGTAGGGATGCCAACAGCATCTGGTGTTCCCAGGCGGTCACCCATCCAAGTACTAACCAGCAACAACATACTGTCCTTTATTCCCATGTCATGTGGCTAGTTGATGCCTGGAGGAGGGAGTATGGCAGGAAAGTGGGGAGGGGGCGGGGTAGCACCTCATCATTTCTGTTAACGCAGGTTAACGATACATTTCACTGTTTACTTGTATTAAATCAGTTGTAATATCAAATTTAGCACCATTACTGGGCGGTGTATTGCTAGACTACACTGCCAACAAAAATTACAGATTACACAGCCAACAGTAATTACAGCACACACACCCTCCACTTCCCACCTCCACCCCCAATCCAATTACCTCCACCACCGTCTGGTTTGACACAGTCGCCAGACTTGTGAAGCTATCGCTGCTGCTTCCACTTATCTGTTCGAATATTTACGGGGTTCAGAACGAAGACACGACTTTTTTGGCTGACTGTACCTACTAGATTGATGGAAAGGTAAGTAGAGAGAGAGAAAATTTTGATGCTTTTTGATGAACTTTAAATCTATTTTTGCAAATATTTATATGTATCTATCTAATACGTCTATCACTTCATCGGATGAGTGGATGGTACCTTCAAGATAGGTAGATAGGCAGGCAGACAGACAGGTAGAGAAACTGAATACTGATGCCAGTGCCTTTTAATCAACATTTAATAAAGGCTAATTCTGCCACTATTTATATGCATCTAATATATCTATCTCAACATCAGGTGAGTGGATGGTATCTACTAGATAGATAGGTTACGTGTAAAGAGATGAGAAATAAATTTTGATGCCCTTTAATCAACTTATAATCTGTTTTTGCGACTATACATATGTATCTGTCCATTAAATCTTTCACTACATAGGGTGAGTGGATGGTACCTATTACACTGATAGATATGATGGTGGAACGACAGGTTAAAAAATAAATATCGATGCCTTTGACGCAACTTTTAATCTATTTTCCAAGTATCAATAAATATTTAATAAATCTATCACTACATTAGTTGAGTGGATAGTAACAAGTATATAGATGGATAGGGTAGAGAAATAATTTATATCTTTCAATCAACTTTTAATCATATCTAATAAATGTCACTACATAGGATGAGTGGATGGTATCTAATAAATAAAAAGATTTTACGTAGACACAGAGGTACGGAAAAATCTGTAATGCCTTTTAATAATCGTTTTATCTATATTTGTAACTATCTGTTGGTAACTGTCTAGTAAACAGGTCACTACATCGGATGAGTGGATGATACCTACTAAGTAGATAGATAGTAGGTAGACAGACAAGTAGAGATAATAAACACTGATGCCTTTTATTCAACTTTTAATCCATTTTTCCAACTATCTATATGTACACCTATCTAAAAAAAAAATCTATCACTACATCGGATGAGTGGATGGTATCTACTTAACAGAGATAGGTAGGTAGACAGACATGTAGAAATAAATACTGATGCCATTTAATCTACTTTTCAGCTCTGTTTGCAACAGTGTATTAATCTACTTAATATATTTATCACTACATCGGGTGAGTGGATGGTACCTACTATATAGACATATAGATAGGCAGACAATCAGGTAGATAAAATAAACATTAGTCTTTTAATCAACTTTCAGTGTTCTTGCAGTTATCTGTTAGTATCTATCTTATATACCAATCACCACATCGGGTGAGTGGATGGTAGCTACTAGACAGACAGATAGGTAAATAGACAGACAGGTAGGTAAAATAAATATAGATGTCTTTTAATCAACTTTAAATCTGTTTTTGCAATTATCTATTAGTGTCTATCATATATCTATCACCACATCGGGTGAGTGGATGGAGCTATTAGACAGGTAGATAGGTAAATAGACAGACAGGTAGGTAAAATAAAAATAAGATGTCTTTTAAGCAACGTTTATTCTGTTTTTGCATGTGTCTGCAAGTGTCTAGCTAATAAATTTATGACTACATCGGGTGAGTGGATGGCACCTAGGGTAGAGAAAGTAAATATTGACCCCTTAATCAACTTTTATTCTATTTTTGCAACTATGCATACATATCTATCTAATAAATCTGTCACTACATCGGATGAGTGGATGGTACCTACTAGATAGATAGATAGGTACGTAGACTGAGAGGTAGAAAAAAAAGTATTTAATCATCTTTTAATCTGCTTTTGAAATTAAATATACGTATCAAATAATTGTCACTACATCGGATGAGTGGATGGTACCTACTGGATAGACAGACAGGAAGGTAGAAAGACAGGTTGAGAAAATAAATGTTGATGCCTATTACTCAGTTTTTAATCTATTTTTGCAACTATCTATACCGGTATGCATCTCCCGTAGCATATATATCAATCAGTACATAGGGAGAGAGAGAGATGGGGGGAGTAAAAGGAAGAAAAAGTGTTGTGTGTGTGTGTGTGTGTGTGTGTGTGTGTGTGTGTGTGTGTGTGTGTGTGTGTGTGTGTGTGTGTGTGTGTGTCTATCTGTCTATCTATCTATCTATCTGTCTATCTCTCCCCCATCCTACTTCATCCATCCATCCATCCATACAAACATCTCTCTACGTATGTATGTATGTATGTATGGATGGATGGATGGATGTGTATGTATGTATGTATCTATGTATGTATGTATGTATGTATCTTTATGGATGAATGCATGCATGTATGTATGTATGTATGTCTTATGCTTGTATGTATGTATGTACTTATGTATGTATGTATGTATGTACGTCTGTGTGTATGTATGTATGAACGTATATATGCTTGTATGTCTGTATGTATGTACGTATCTATGTATGGTTGTATGTGTGTATGTATCTTTGTGTATGTATGTATGTATGTATGTACAGTACGTATGTATGTATGTACGTATGTATGTATGTGGATGTATGTACGAGTATGTATGTACGTATCTATGTATGTGTGTATGTATGTATGTATGCACAGTATGTATGTACGTATCTATGTATGTGTGTATGTGTGTGTGTATGTATGTATGTTCCCGCTCCCCTTAGCATTACCAATTACTACCCCATAAACAAATCATTACCATCCACTCATTCGATGTGGCTCACCTCATTATATCCC